>NW_019387203.1:0-13459 GCF_000671375.1 Centruroides sculpturatus | reverse complement strand
CTCTGAAGTTCCATTCTAAATATTGGTGAAAAAATTTTTGAAATCGGATGAGTAGTTTCGGAGATTACCTGCTGCATACAAACTAACATACATACATACAAACATTACCTCTTTATAATATTAGTATAGATAATAAAATTGAATATACAAACATACCCACAGGTACTACTTGCTGTCTTGATGCCTTTTTCCGAAACCAGAGTCGTGGTCCCTTTCCTCCAGGTAAATCTATACCTTTACTATACAATGATTGTTTTTTCCCTAAATAAAATAAAAAAATATAAATTTTAAATGTAGACATATACATATATATTGATTTCAAAGACATAAATTAATTACCTTTGCATTTTTCAACTAATTTTTTAAACATATAAGGGAACACTGCAATAATGTTCATTGGTGATGGTGATGGAAGCATTTTATTCATATCTCTTATTAGTTTTGCTCTTCCAAACTTCCACTCCGTATCTGACTGAGCTTCAATTCTTTGATATGTGTTAGACATCATAGCTATAAGTAAGTTGATTAATACGACTACAGTAACCATCATGTATACTCCAAATACTATTTTTAAAATAACTTTAGCAAATCCTGGACTTAAATGCTGAGGTGGCATGTAGTCAGGTTCTACTAAACCAAATAATGCAAAAAACAACATTTCAAATGTGTTAATGGGTGATTGAAATTCTTGACCATATGTGGGCAATGTTATTCCTTCTTCGGGTGGAAAAACTGGTTGATAGACAGCACATAAATGAAGTGAGAAACCTGTTAAAAATATTGTCAAAATGGCCAAAAACCGAAGTAAATCTTTCATTAAATCTTGAATGATGACTGCCCATGGTCCAAACAAATGATGAAATGTGAGGAAATTTAGAAATTCTAAGAATCCAAGTAACAGCAAAAATGCCAAGAATTGATTTCTAATGTATATAATAATTTGTCTAGTTTTCTCATCAGAAAATAAAAATCCAAATAAGTGTACAGCAATAGCACATATTCCTAATATTAACATGGCTGCTTTGATCCAACCAAGACCTTCACGATCTCTTGGATTTGTAAAATTTGCTACCAGGAGTCCAGCAAGCCATATTACTAATGCACATTCATGTGGATGGGGATAAAGAGTGGTGGATGTCCATATGGGAAACCAAGGATTAATTACTGTAAAGCAAACAATAAGTATGAAAAATATATGAGATACTAGATATGACATAAATTTCATGATTGGAGTATCAGCGTATTTATGATTAAGTGGAAAGGTAAATGCAAGCCATGTGAGTGGGCACACAAGAAAAAGTAAAAACAATAATAAAATCTTCCATGTGGCCCAAGTTAAATTACCCATCCACTGTTCGGACAGGTAGCTTTGTACGGCAGGGTGTGCTACTACTTCTTTTAATTGAAGTTCGATCAGAACATCCAAAAATGGCATACTTCGAGAATCCAATGCACGCAAAACAGTTCCAACATTTTCACTACTTGAAATAACGGAAAGCAAATCAAAAGCCATATTTTGACAAAACAATGCTGCCCTTTCTAAATCACGTGATCGTTCTTTCTCTCTAAAAGCAAGCAATTGGTAGCTTCGAGCCATTTTTACAGCTGTATCTACTGGTGCAGGTGATGCTATTATAAATTCCAAAATTGGCATATTTTCATACTGTTTTCCACAAGCCATTATATCTACTAGAAACTACATGAAAAGAAAAAGAAAAATAGTTTTAAAATATTTTAAAATTATTAAGAAAAATACTAATAAATAAATGATTCTTTGATTACCTTTCTAGTTTCTATTAAAGCCATTGAGTCATGTTCTTTAGTTAATAAATATTTTAAAATATTATAATGACCTGTACTTGCAGCACATGCTAATGGTATTGCTCCATCCTTTAAAGATAAATAGAAATAAATATCACAAAACAAAAAATATTAAAAATAATATTTTCTTGCTGCAGCAAAGTTTTATTAAGAGAGAGATGTGAAGAAAGTGAATAGAAGAAATGATTGTGGTATTCAGAGAAGTAAAGTGCAATCTCAAAACTAAGAAAGGCAATATTATTTATTGTAGATCATCTACATAGAAAGGTACTTTTCACTGCTTTAGACCAGCCCACCATCTTAATATTCTCTCTTATTCTTATTTATTTACCATCACTTGTACAATCATATAATTTTAGTTGTAAGTACATTTATCATGCTTAAATAAAAGGAGTTTGTTATGTGATAATTTACTGTTACATATGTATCTGGTAATATAAAATAAATTCTTACTTAAAGTTTCTGTGTATCTACCACCCCATAGAAACAAACAATTAAAACAATTTTAATTAATTAAAAATATTATTTTTTACCATTATTATTAATAAACTAGCAGATGAGCCCAGTGTTGCTCGAGCAAAAAGTAATGATAGAGAAGATTAAGATTATTAGTTTATAGCCAGTCTTACCCATTTTCAATGGGTGCAAGAATTAGGTCCCTCCTCTTCTAAAACTAATTACATAATTTTTAGGTGGGTCTAAAAATATGTTCAATTTCCCACAAAAACAGAAAAACCACATCTAATAAGTACAGTAGAAGCCAAGTTCTTCAGGATAAGCCTTAACCCTCACCCTCTCTCTCTCCCCATGGGGGGAGGGAATTTCGAAAAATCCCTTCTTAGTGTACATTCCCATGACATACCCTGTGTACCAAATTTCAACTTTCTATTCCTAACCATTTGGGCNATACGGTAAATCAAGGTAAATCATTGGTATGCCTTGAAGGTTCTGATTGATTGTATTAGTATCACATGGTTTGCTTTTGATTAATAAGTAATATGAAGTTTACATTAGTGCTATATTGACATTATTTCATATTCTGGTTTAATAGGGATAGAAAATGAGAAAAGATAAAATATCCACCAAACAGATAATTGTTCAGTTTCCCGGTGAAGGATTTCAGTATGAAAACGAAACTTTATGGTGTTCATATTGCCTTCAGATTGTGGATTTTGAGGAACAAAAACTCAATAATAGAATGTCACATTCAAAGTGCAAAGCATGTTCAAAGTAAAAGTGCAAGATTGCAGTAGTCATTGTTCCAATCAGCAAGTAACAAAGAAGAAAACCAAATCAAAATGGGGCAGTTTGATGAAAGCATTCACATCTACCAGCATGCTATTCTTCCAATTCAGTCTGAAAATAAATAAACAAAAACATCAAGAATGGGGATCAGCTTATTGCAGAAACAATGCTTCAAAAATATCAAAATCAGAAGAAGAAAATGATCTGAAATGATTGGAGTTGTGTACAAATAGACATTGCTGTGGAATTGGATGAATTGATGGATTTAAAAACTCTATCAATTCATCTAGTTCTACAGAAAAATCCAATTCCATCAGAAAATTGTAAAATGTGTTGGTGTGCCCTCTTGGTGATCTGTCCCAACATAGGTTCAGGTTAGTTGGACAACTGGATTGGTTGGAGGGAGCCACATGTATAGGGGGTTGACCCCCATGAAAGGGTATATAAGCCATGGAGAACAAGAGAAAACTATCCTTTTTTTTAATCTCAATCTTGGATATGGTCCCAATGGCCAGTGCTTGTCGATAGGATGAGAATCAGGGTACAAGGACCAGCATCAGGACAAGAATCATGGTATGAAGAATGTACTGTACAGGATTTTCAAGATGAACTCCAGTTAGCTCAATCCATCCCCATTAAACTGTAACCAAGAAGACTCATTATAGATGTGGAAATAAGCTAGATGTGTTAATTTGAGGATAATATTTTTTCAAGTGAGTGAAACAGAGGATATCTTAACAAGTGACATCTATTCGTGGTATCGGCTCCCCTCCTCTTCTTTTTCCTTTCTTGTTTATTGATTTTCACTTCTAATACTTTTACTCTCATAAATTTAAAATGCATACATATTGTGTACTTAATTTGTAAGTAAAATTACATATTGTCAGTGACGAAATATGTATCCACACATATGACCTTATGCATTTACGCATTAGCAAACTAAGTAAATTGGAATGTAAATTGTTGAAGTTGTAATTATTGTCATATTTTTGTTTAATAAAGTTATTATTCAATCCAACCATTCATTGTTACACTAGTTTCTCATAATCACTTATTATGGGTAACCAGACTTGCTTTAAGACAGCTTTGGCTAACTGTCCCAGTAGAAGACAAGCATTCCAGAATTGTTTACAGCCAGAAAAATCAACTGCTGTACCTGTTCATGTGGTTACCTACATGGTTCCAGGCAGCATCATACCATGCTGAAAACATGAATAAAGAGAAACAGTGGATTACATCAGAGGAAGAAAATTGTGCTTGTACAGTAGATTTAAGGGAGTTAATTCTGAAAATTTACTTATTTAACTCAGAAGAGTTTTTCTAGCTACAGAAACTCTTCCAAATTAAATAAAAGAGTTACAGAGCATTACTATGTCAGCAATTTGTGTTTAGATGTTGATGAAAACTGTGCAAGTTCTTCTTGAGGATATTCCATATAAAACATTCCATATAAAAAATTGACAACATATCTGATGGAAAGCATCCTTGCATTTTGTTCTAGAAGCAAGTGAAGAATTTAAACCCTACACATTGCAGATGTTAGTGCTTTTACAGAATTCCAGCTACCTTCTGAGTTGCAACAGTTTTCAATGCAACCTGTTTCTGTTTGGAAGATTGCAAAATATAAAGCTGCTATACAAGAACACAGTAGTCTGAGGATAACTTCAGTTTTTGGCAGAAATGGTCTAAAGAAATGCCAATTTTGAGCACATTAGCTCTTACTGCTCTGACTGTTCCTGTAACTAGTGTTGATGTTTAAAGCAGCTTTTCATCAATAAAAAATATTGCTCCCTTCAAGAATGTCAATGATAGATGATGCACATGGATGTGCACCTGAGAATGGCATTTAATCAGCTTATGTGTACTAAGGAACGAAGAAAATGATGCTGCAGATAATTTGTAACCTGGTGTGATGTATATAATAAAATTCTGTTGATTTTCAGTTTACTAGTTTCCTAGTTTATAGGAGAAAAAAGAAATGATTTTCTTTTGATAAAAGTATAAAAAACTAACCTTAATTATGATATATACAAATGTCACTTTACTGTACAGAAATTTCAATTTATATTAGAGTTTAAAAAATAAAGCGAATAAATCAAATTTTAAATGACAATATATTTCATTTTGATATAATATTAAAAATTGCAGAAAGTAATGGTATTATATGTAAACAAAATAAAACATTGCATAGTCAGGTTAGGCTATTGTTTTAAAAGTATATAATTATTTTTGGTTGTCAAAATTCACTTTATAGCAATGTGAATAAACACACTGATGTTTCATCAATTGATTTCAATCCATTCAAACACATTGATTTCATCTGTTCTATTCAAATTTGAACTTGAATAGAACAGAGTTCGATAACCACTGTGGTTTGGATATTAGAACAAATTTTATATATATATAAAATTTGCATAAGATCAGCCAACTCTCTAATCTTCCCATTCAATGTTCCAATGTTTAAAGTACTGTACCTATTCTTATACTTGTCTTCTTCCTCTTCTCTCTCTGGACTAACTTCTTTATCTAAACCCATCCTTGGTTCAATAGCCCCAGTTCATTTGACATAGTTTTTGGGCGACATGACTGCACATCGCTTTGGGGGGAGGTCCTAACACAGTTATAACTTACTTGTAGTCTAGCAGACATTCCATGTAGTTTTGACATAGGTTTTATGCAGCCAGATGTTGCCCAAAAACTATGTCAAATGAACTGGGGCTATTGAACCAAGGATGGTGTGGTGTTCTGTGAGAGAAGTACGCGATCCCGCGAGCGAAAAGGGTACAAAAAAAAAAGTTTCACGACACAAAGTATTATTTTTCTCACTGAACAGGTTCGTTTATTTGATCCTAACTTTACAATTTTTCGAATCTTACGCGTATACGGTGCTCAATGGTACACCTCGAAAACAGTTGTCTATTACTCATGCGACAAAACCCGAAGAGGACCAAAACTACTTAATCTAACTTACACTAACTTATGACTAAAGAAGAAAGAATATAGAATATAGAGATAGACTAGGAAAGAAGTGGAAATACCCGGGTTTAGGTTCGGTGAGCCCTTGGTTGGAGAACACTTTGGACTAAGAGGCCTCCCCTCAATGATCTCTCTCTCTGTCTCTTCACTTTTTGTTCTTAGGTCACTTCTTATTTTGTAGACCTTTCGTCTACAATCTTCGTCTTCCAGGATTGAGTCGTCTTTTATCACCTCTCACTTGTAGACTTTCCGTCTGCAGTCCTTCCTTTTTCTTTTCTCTCTGTTCGCTTTGTCTCAGATCACTTCACTTGTAGGAGCACCTCTCTGTTCGCTCCTGCCTGCTCGAGATCTCCCCTCAATCTGATATTCTTTCTCTCTGTTTTTGCCTCCGGGCCTCACTCCCTTCTCCTTTGTTCTTTATTTCTTCGAAAAGGGTAATCCCCCCAAGGGCAAAAAGGGTTCAGACAAAGAAAATTATAGGAAGGTTTAGGGAAAAGAAAGTTCTAGATGGTTTTAGACAAAGAGAAAGGAAAGTCTAATACTAATATAAAAAAAAATATAGGAAAATATAACATATCATGGCTGACGGCCACAATGGGTTTAGATAAAGAAGTTAGTCCAGAGAGAGAAGAGGAAGAAGACAAGTATAAGAATAGGTACTTTAAACATTGGAACATTGAATGGGAAGAGTAGAGAGTTGGTTGATCTTATGCAAAGAAAGAGAGTGAACCTTTTGTGCCTGCAAGAGATAAGGTGGAAAGGAAATAAATCTAAAGAACTTGGTGAAGGTTACAAGCTGTTTGTGAGTGGAGCAAATAAGGGAGAAAGGCATGGAGTTCGTATCATAATTGATAAAGTTCTAAAAGACAGAATCTGTGAGGTTAAATGAAGGTGTGATAGAATTATGAGCATTAAGTTAAACATTGGTGGAATTTTCATTATGATTGTGTGTGTGTGTTCCTCAGCTAGGTAGTGGAGAAGAAAAGACAAACTTTTGGGCAGATCTTGACCAAGTTATAATGTGAGTTTCTATGAACGAGAGATTAATCTGTAGGGGGCAATTTAAATGGTCATGTTGGGAAGAGAAATAATGTGGAAAGAAGAGTTCTTAGGAGGTGGAGTTTGGGAGAAAGACTAGTCAATTGTGCTATGGCTTTTGACCTTGCTACTTTGAGAAAAAAGCGAATCAACTGGTTACATATATGAGTGGAGGTAGATCCAGCCAGATTGATTTTTTTCTTGTGCCGTAGGAGACATCTGAGTGAAGTGAGAAACAGTAAGGTGTTAAATGGAGAAAGTGTTGCTGCACAACATAGAGTTCTCCTGATGGATTGTGAATTTCTTATAGGCCATTGTAAGAATTGTGTTAGCCAGATTGAACAAAGGATCAAATGGTGGAGATTGAAAGAAGAGGAATTAAGGAAAGAGTTAAAGGTAAAAGTGTTAAAAGAAATCCAGTTCCTGGATGATGTGCAAACATGGTGGTTGCTGAATAATAATTGCATTTTGAAAGTTGGAGAAGAGGTTTTGGGAAAAACTTCAGGAAAGAGATCGCCAGAAGGAAAGTAATTTTGGTGGTGGAATGCTGAGGTACAACCCGCAGTTAAACAAAAGAAAGAGGCAAAGAAAAGGTGGGATTTGATGGGAAAGCCTGAAGATATTTGGCAAATAAATGACTAAAAAGGTTGTGGCTATTGCGAAAGCAAAGGCTTTAGAAGAGGCTTATAAAGTTTTGAAAGGAAAGGTGGTGAAAGGCAGTTGATGAGAATTGCCAAAGCAAGAGATAAGGCATCAAAAGATTTTACCTCTATTAAACTGATTAATGATGATAAAGGAATGGTATTACAAGATTACAAAAGGGTCAAGGAAAGATGGAAAGTATATTTTAGGAATTTATTGAATGAAGAAAACCCTAAAACTTTATATGAGAATGGAGAGGCAAATGAAGGAGTGGTGCAAGATATTAGAGAGAAGAAGTGTAAAGTGTGCTTAGGAAAATGAAGATGGGGAAAACAGTAGGCACTGATCAGATTCTGGTTGAGGCTTGGAGAGGCTTCAGTAAGGAGCGAATTGATATCCACTGGAACCTTATGAAGAAACTCTGGCAGCAGGAGAAGATCCCAGATGAATGGAGGAAGAGCATTCTTGTGCTGATCTTTAAAGGTAAAGCGGATGTACAGAATAGCAAAAATTACAGAGGTATAAAGATATTGTCCCATATTATGAAGATTTAGGAGAAAATTGTAGAAAGAAGGATTAGGCAGGAATCTGAGATTGGAGAGGAACAGTTTGGCTTTTTGCCAGAAAGGAGTATGACTGATGCTATCTTTGCTCTAAAACAGCTGATGGAAAGGCACAGGGAAATGCAGGAAGATTTACACATGGTGTTCATAGATCTAGAAAAGACATATGATGGGGGGGCCAAGGCAAGAGATATGGAGATGTTTGAGGGTAAAGAATGTTCCAGAAAAATATGTTAAGCTTGTCAATGAAATGTACGAGGGAGCAGAGACCCAAGTTAAGAATAGTGTGGGCACTACAGAAGGGTTCTTTGTTAATATTGGTTTGTATCAGGGATTGGCCCTTAGCCCTTATTTGTTTGACCTGATAATGGACATGTTGGTGTGTGATGTGAAGTATGAGGCTTCATGGAGTATACTGTTTGCAGATGATATTGTGCTGTATGAACTTTCCCAAACCAAGGCTGAGAAGAAACTGGAAGATTGGAGGAAAGTTTTGGAAGAAAGAAGCATGAAGATTAGCAGACCAAAATAGCTTATATGACTCTGAATGGTAGAGATGAGTGTAATATTAAAATCCAAAATGTGCCACTCCCTTTGGTTCCAAGTTTTAAATATCTTGGGATGTTTGTTGAGATAGGAGGAGGATTGAACTCAGAGGTGCAGCAAAGAATTTAATGTGGATGGATGAACTGGAAAAAGCTGAGCGGTGTGTTATGCAACAAGAAAGTTAGCTTCAATCTGAAAGGAAAATTGTATAAATCAGTTGTTAGACCTGCAATGTTATATGGAGCTGAGACATGGGTAATAACAAGAGCCCAAGAAAGAAAGATGGAGGTGGTGGAGATGAGAATGTTGAGATGGATGTGTGGAGTGTCAAGGAAGGATAGAATAAGGAATGATTTTATTAGAGGTTTTGTTAAGGGGCCCCTTGAGCAAAAAGATGCAAGAATGTAGGTTGAGGTGATTTGGCCACATAGAGCGAAGAAGTGACAATTATGTTGGAAAGAAGATCGGAAAACTGGTAGTAAAAGGAAAGAGGAAAAGAGGAAGACCAAAGATGCATTGGAAAGATAAGGTGGAAGAAAACTTGAACCAGAGGGGACTTAAGAGAGAAGAAGCTCTTAATAGGGAGAAATGGAAAAAACATATTAGAGAAGGAAATGCCGACCCCATATAAACATGGGCAAAGGCAAAGATAAAGAAGAACAAGAAGTTTCATCAATGTGTTTATAACTTATTAGGATTATAATTATCACATCTTGTGTTTTAACAGAGTTCTCTGAAATGATATCATTATGTAGATGGGAAATAGAATAATTATCAGAAATTTATTACCTTTCAAAAAACAAATCAAATAGGAGTGTCTAACAATATCAATTATGATGTAATAATGTATTGATAGTATAATCAATAAGAGAGTAGATTGAGCATACAGAGCATCAAATAGGAGAGAACTTAAGGCAAAATACCATATACATAAATGTATACTTGGTAGTTTTGAAAAAGAGCAATGAATATGTCTGGAGCACACAAAGGATTTCTCACAGTTTCTAAAGATACTCATGGTAATGTTGAGCATTGTTTGATGAGTTCATAATTTTAATTCAAAATCATGATATAACCCATTCCATCATATAACCTGCACCTGCTTTTAAATCAGTTTTCAAATGCAGATAATCTACAAGTTATCTGCACAAAATTACAGTAAAATTTTACAGTACACATTCCAAGACTATGTGGTTCTAGCTACCCTTCCCTCTCATTGGCCCTGGTCATTCTTCATTATCTTGCCACCTGCATTATAATCCTGACTGAATAGGTATGGAAAAGGTACCTCTTTATGTCCATATGGTGAAAAGAATTTAAAAAATACTTACTTGTAATCACAGATACTGGCTGAATGAAGTAGTAAAAGAGTTAGTCTGTCATTGTAGCAGACCTGAGTTCATATCAAGATCAAATTTTTATTTATAGTTTGATCTGGATAGGTTGTGCCCATCCTTAACTATTCAGCCATCTCCATTGTAGGCATGACCAAACCCATGAAGAGGAAGGGGAAAAAGACTCTTAATATCCACATGGTAAATTGTTTAATAAAAAATATAACAATTAAGAACAATATTTTAAAATATTTTTAGAAAAGCATAAACATCTACAAAAAAAAGTGTTCATTTTTACTTGCACTAATATTCAAAATGACAAAAA
This sequence comes from Centruroides sculpturatus, assembly GCF_000671375.1. Lineage (NCBI taxonomy): Eukaryota > Metazoa > Arthropoda > Arachnida > Scorpiones > Buthidae > Centruroides > Centruroides sculpturatus. The sequence goes on along the minus strand of NW_019387203.1, from coordinate 2,969 downwards.
ATAAAATATATATGTATTCATATCGATGATGAATAATGGGCTAATTTTTAATAAAAATATGCTGCAGCAAGAATTATTTTGCTAATTTTGTTTTGTGCTATTAAGATTTTAACAAATTTCCTCCATATAAATCAAAATATTTTTCTGAATTTCAATCTTTAAAGGATAAACAAGATACTGTTTTTAATGATACTCAAAAATTGTATATAATTACTAATAAATTATTTTACAGGGAATAACATGAAGAAATATACTTTTAAAGACTTAGTTTATGTTAGAAATAAAGATTGTAAAGAATGTTGGGTGCATTCATGTACACATACACAGAGAGAATAGGTTTGCTTTTAACAGTTTAATTAGTCATTAATGCTTATAGATTGTATTTTCTTACTGAATCAAAATTAATGAAACTAGACTGTCACTTAGTACCTGCCTTATATGTATCATTCAATAAAACAATTCTGGAAAATTTGTGGGTCAGATTGCATATTGAATATGTCATTGACTTAATATTGATTTAATTAAAACATTCGTTAAAAAAATCTCAGAAGAAAGTTAGAAAATATTCAGAGTAAAATACAGTCAAACCTCTTTAATTCAAATACTAGGGAAAATCAAAAAAATAATGATAATTTGAATTATTAAAAAGTCAAATTATCCTTTTTTGAAAATTGGTTTTCTGAAAATTTCAGAGGTTTGTCAATATTCCATACTTTTTTATGAAAGCACATTTTTTCTTTACCTTTTTTATGTTCTTTTAATCATTTTGATTTTTTATGTAAAAGATAAGCTTGTGTATATTCTATATTACATAACAAATACAAAGCTAAACAATTTATCCATCTAGACATAAATTCCACTAATTATGTCAATATGCTCTTGTTAAATATGTGATTTCTCCAACCCTGACTTCCCTAAACCTGTTACTGGCATGCAATGCGTATAAGATATATACAGTGGGTTACAAACGTTTTCGAACTATCTCACAGTTCTTCCTTAGGTCAACTAGGTTAGGAATGCTTCGGAACAGAGCGTGTGGAATTCGACAGGATTGAATGTCATTTTGACGAAATCAGTCTTGCTTGACATGTCGGTCGTGAACTGGTGGAGGTAGCCATGGGTTGGCAGCAGATTTAGCTCCTCCTTCCGGTTGACACATGTGGCTACTTGGCTGGCTTTATAAATGGCTATGGATTCTAGACATTTAAGGTGGTCCTGGTGGGGTGTGCTGACGATAACTGAAGCTTTATCAAACTGCACTTTAACATCTGGATCAGACGCACACATATCAAGTGCAGTGGTGAACCACCCATGCCAGATATCCGCTCGGTGTTTCCTTATATGGGTATTTAAGGAACACTTGATAGAACCAATGTATAACAAGTCCTTGCCCCACCTGTTGTCTTTTAAGTGGGATGGAATAAATGCTGGGAAGCTTGGTGCAATCTGGAGGGTCTTTTTCATTCCATAGGATGTCAGAAATTGTGGAACATCTCCTGTATGCTACCCGTACCTGATGTTTGCTGGCTATCTGCGTATGCACTGCTCTAAGATCCTACATCCTACGGAATGAAAAAGACCCTCCAGATCACACCAGGCTTCCCAGCATTTATTCCATCCGACTTAAAGACAACAGGTAGGGCAAGGACTTGTTATACATCAGTTCTACCAAGCGTTCCTTAAATACCCATATAAGGGAACACCGAGCGGATATCTGGCAAAGGTGGTTCACCACTGTGCTTGCTACATATGCGTCCGATCCAGATGTCGAAGTGCAGTTTGATAAAGCTACGGTCATCACCAGGACCACCTTAAATGGCTAGAATCCATAACCATTTATAAAGCTGGCCAAGTAGCTGCATGCATCAACCAGAAGGAGGAGCTAAATCTATCACTGGCCTGGCAGTCCCTATTAGATGCCGACCCATGGCTACCTCCACCAGCTCACAACTATGCATGTCAAGCGAAACTGACTTCATCGAAATGACCTTCGATCCCATCGAATTCAACACACTCTGTTTGGAAGCATTCCTTAGCTAGTTGGCTTGAGGAAGAACTGCGAGATAGTTCAAAAACATTTTTCATCTGCTGTATATATCTTATACGCGTTGCACGCCAGTAACAGGTTTAGAGAAGTCAGGATTTTACTCTGGTGCTGAAATTAGAGTGAACTTTGTGATTTCTCTAATTGTAGCTTAACAGATAATGTAAGCAATTTTTATTAAAATTATTGATCATATTTTACATTTTCACTGCTGCAGGGAACCAAGTTTAAGAGCCATATAAAAATACCAGATGATATACTAAGTTGCCTTATACAAACTGATTTTTGTTGTCATTGAAATCTTAGAGATCTGTATTGTGGCTCACAAGGATTGTGATCATTATTGGCCATGTGGAGGTTGTATTAAACAACCCCAAAAGAATACACAAAGTCGAAATTGAAACCAAATATAACAACACTCATAACTCAACATATCCCCTCATTTTTGTTTATATATAATAAGTAATTAGTTTAGGTGTAAATTGATTTGTTATTGAGTATATAAAAAACAAAATTTAAATTTTTATATAAATTCCAAAATTTAAAAATCATTGTAATCATCAAGAATGAAATTGGAGTAGCTACAATCTCTTATTTTAAATGTATGAACTGTAATAAAAATTGCAAGTGAATTGTATAAATGAAAGTGTGTGATATGGTTGTCTACATTGTGAAAAATGCATAAAAAATACAGTGTAGGGCCATTAAGCTGTAGTGATTGGGGTCCAAACTGCTTAACTGTAGTTTAGGTGGTCTGCAGATTAACTTTGTAATATTGTAAAGTATGAATCAGTTACAATGGCAGCCTCCATAATGCTGGCATTCAGCGTGGATAAAACAGATTAATACTGTATTTGAATTTCATTGTAAGTTATTTTATTGTTTATTGATAAATAAAAGACTAATCTTCTATAAATACCTCTTT
>NW_019387202.1:0-13658 GCF_000671375.1 Centruroides sculpturatus | reverse complement strand
ATCTAGAAAAAACAAAAATCACGTTTTGGGCTTCATATTTGATAATTCTCTTATATTTTTTTAATCGGTAGGAAAAATCTATTTTAAATAGACTACTATAAAATCCAGGTGTTTGATTCCAACACGAGTTTCCATCCATAATGGATATCTCTCGTTAATAGTCACCTCCTACTCTTTTCCTAACTATCACTTAAATCTTTGGCAAGCAAGACGGCGAGGCAACATCGAGGCGTCACCATAGCAACTGCTACCACAACCACCCTCCTGGCGTGTGGCGTTGTTAATTGTCTTAATTAATTGTTGACGTCTGGCTTCTAGTAAATCGATGTCAAGGCCAAACGGTGCTAGAATGTGCGGCAATTAACAAACTACCTATTAATTATAACACTTACCGTTAAGTGGGACTGGTTTAAACTAGATACGGGATCTGCTGACCCTTCTATCCATGGAGAAAATCCTTGTATCACCCTGCTTAAAGGCTTTCGTGAATGTATAATTATAGATTTATTTTAATAGCTATATATATATATATATGAGAGAGAGAGGGGGGAATAGTAACGTGGATGAACCTCATGGTTATAGTTAGTAGAGCAGAGCGTATCGTTGTAACCCACTAAATAGCATTTAATCTGAACGGTGAATGTACCACCCGCAGCCAACAGATAAGGGCTATCCGAATGGCCAGTTTGCAGTGCATCACGGGATTATTGTTGGGCCACGTCAGTTTAAATAGCCTATTGAATGAACCACGTCTCTTGATCTTGATTGAGTTGATGGTAACCGTATCTTTAAATGCTTCTTATACAGGATTTCCTATAGAAGTATCGATGGATACATTGGAAAAACAAAGTAAAACTTTTATTTTCAATAAAGTAATTTCTCTGTTAAATGTTCCTCATTAAGAAAAAAAAAAGTCTAGTTCTAATTGTATACTTGGAAATTTGTGTTATTTTACGCTGTTAGAATCTAAAATAATATATAAATTTTTAAGATTTTTGCCGTTTCTTTTGGTTTCGTGTGTTGAATCTTAAGTCATATTTCTATCTTAAAATATTTAGCTTTTTTCAAGTCTTCAAAGCGAAATATTAGACAAAAAGAAAAAAACTTTTCTATAAATAATCTATATATATATACTATACGTTTGAACCGAAATTTTGTGAATTTTTTTCTTCTTCTTCTTCGGGAAGAGAACATTTTCTTAGAAAACAGCATTTTTTCGATAAATCCATTCAATAGCAATATTTAACATGTAATGTTGAATGTTCATGAGTATATAAATCATTTTTAGATAGAGAACTATTATAAAAATTCCATGGAAGATCCATTATCGTTTTGTTTGCTATTTTTCTTCAACAGAAACATCTGTTTTACTGTTAAACTGCTGTATTGACGATTTACAGTTATATATGTAATAGTTGATTTATTTTTAGTTTAACAACTTTAACATAAATATATATATATGTACAGTAAAACCTGTGAAAACCGGAATCGCACGGTGCCGAATATTTTTTTCCTGTTTATTCAGGTTCCGTTTTAGATAGGTTTTTGCGTATACACTTTTTTAAACAGAATAAATTTTAGTACAAATAATTAAACACAATTACTTCAGATAAACGATATATTTAAGAACTAGCGTGTTATTTATAATTAAAAATATAATTTTTTTAATAATAATATAATTAATAATCACTGGAAAAAAAATTCCATCTTTATCTGAAACTTCATTTAAAAGGACTCGCACAATAACAATTACCATTTATTCTAATTCACAGAAGCGTATTCAAGATTGTTTTTCAGGATAATTTGACCTTAGAATTTCTGAAAATTAACATTCTTTAGTTTTCTTATCTGTTTTGAAAACAGTGAAGTCAGTGAACAAGGCACAGAGAACAGGAAATACAACGAAGGAAGTCAAGAAATGACTTCTTATCCGAGAACCTTTCTACTGATGTAACATATAAAGACAAGTCATATGAACGACAAAAGAATCATTTTTAAACTTAAGTGTTCGTTACAGTGATGTATTATTTGACAAGGAAAGAAAAGATTTTTAACTTAAAGTATCCATTTCGTTACAAAACATCGTATACAATCAGACTTACAATCTTTAACAACGCGTAGCATAGGTCTATGGCAAAGAATGGTAAGTTATAATGATGCTCGACTCTTTTAACGTTCATTTTAGATGTTTGCTTTCATTAATTTATACAGAAATAATTAGAAATTACACTCGTTAAAATATTGTTTTTTTTTTCGGTTAAATTTAGGACGATTTCAGGAAAATTATGTTATACAGTAAGTCGACCCCCCTATAACACTGTTAATTATTCTGTTTTATATGAATTCCATGTTGTATGAGTCACTTAGATTTTACAAATACGTGTACCAGGTTGTGAATGGCTCACATATTTGTAAAATCTAAGTGATTCATACAACATGGAATTCATATAAAACGGAATAATTAACAGTGTTATAGGGGGTTCGACTGGTATATACAAACCTCTAAACAGGACCACTGAGCGGAACATAATAGGTCGAAGTGTAAGTTGTAGACAGTTTTTACATTAATTCTATTTAAATATTCGAAATAAAATAAGAAAGAATATTTAAAAATGATCAATATTCAGATACTTAGAATTCATTTCCAATTATCTGATGCTAATTTTTGAATCGATAATGATTATAAATTTTCCGAGAAACTTTACTTCTAACCGTTCTCCATTAGATTAAGAACGAAACTAAATGTTATCTGGTTGATTCTATAACATGATTGTATTTTAACCGAATCATCACACCATATAATCGAGATGTAATTGATCTGAAATGGCAATTTACACGGTTAAGAAGTGTAAATTTAAATTATTATTCATCACTTTGAATATACAAATAACATTATTGTCTATGATATAAAATATTTTTTTATAATAATTAGAAAAGAAATTATTTATTTGACTTATTTTCTGTTTAAATTAATTAATTAATTGTTGATGTATCAACGGTACGTCATTGGAAATGAGAAGATTTAAATCTGGTATTCAAGGCTTGAAATATTGATTAAAATAATGAAATAAAATTCATTTAAGTTTATAGTATAATAATTAAAAAAAATTAAGAAATATTCAATTTGAAATTGTTTAATTTATAGAATAATTTTATAACATATAAAGAGTTTTTTTAATAAAATCGAGGGATAAATGTAAAATTAACTGACATTTGAACTAATATTAACTCACAAAGACTATAAAAGTCAATAAATTTGATTAAATTAAGTATTTTTTATGCAATCATTTAATAAAAATCTTGGTCCTGTATTGAAAGATTCATTAGAAATTAATATATATATAAATGTCTCTTATCTACACTTATTTATTATGGGATAGGACATTATGAAACTTGGTAGAAATGTTTTTAAAATAGTTAAATTCTAATATATTTAGAATTTGTCATTTCTTTTAATTATTAGGGCAAATTTTTCTCCTCATGATTATGTTTCTGGATATAATTTTGCACTTCCTCTCTCTCTCATCTCTCTTCTCTCTTTTGAAAATACAGTTTTAATTATTTTTAATATGTTGAAAGTATAACATTATTCATTTATATTGAAAATTATTAATTATTCAAAGAAATTATTCAAATTTAACAATAAAAGTTTAAATACCATCAAGTATATCTACGAATGAAATGTTATAATCAGTAGTACAGCAAATTTCTGTTTTATTTTCCTATACTTTAAAGCAGTCATTAGATGAAGATGGACCTATTCACGTTGATACACCATATTTTTTATTTTTTATTTTTTACTTTTTTTCTATTATGAACTTTATTACAAAAAGTTTTCCCATAAAAGACTGAAAGTGTTATTTCCATCCTAAATTGTTATTTTACTACACACAAAATATCAAATAGATATCCACCATCAAAGTACTGAAGTAGGACAGTAATATAAGATATTTTTTTCAAAGGATAATATAGGAACCGTAATTTGAAAAATGTCTTTTCGTTCAAGAATAGAAGCTACTTCCTCGGTCATTCTTGGGGACAAATCTCACTCAATCCATATCATAAACTATGCCCATATCTATCAAATTTATGTGATTCTTTTACTATGCTTTCAATTTAATTAAGTACTTGGATTCGGCCATAGTTTTAAAATTTTGTCAGTACGAAGAACATAGAACTGGCTCTGAAAAATGCTCATATTTTGGTATATCAGTTACTCAGATGTTACTAAAATAGCTACTTCTATATATTATATATATACATATCAGTAGGATACTTTGATACATTATAGCGTTTTAATGGGATTCTAGAAGATGAACTGCTTTAAAGGATGCAAATTGCATCATACATAATTCAGTCAGATGGCCAATCGTTTCCTTCGTTGCTCAGCATCTTTACCTTCATTTAATTGCACTTTATCTGAAAACGGTTTTCGTGTCGACATCAGTAGAGTGAAGATATATTAAACTCAACAGAAATTTAAAAAACAGCACCTTAATATCTGAGTATTATTAACTTAAAAAAAAAATACATAAAAAACTATAATCCATAACTTCACTTTATATGAAAAATTAATAGATTTATACCTTTAAAAATTGTTTTTAAACCGATAATTCCTTTAAATCTACTAAAATAATTTAGTAAGAAAATTTTTCTTTGAATTAATTTCAAGATAAAATTTAATTTAGTAATAATATTTTACATTTTAATTAAATTATCTTAAATATATGAAGAGTTTTTATAAGAGATTTGAAGAGTAAAAAATTGTAAAATTTTATTATTTATAAAAATTCATTTCTAGACTTGAATTATTATTTTTTTTCTTTTTTGTTTTTATGTCTGACTGATGAGTCACTATCCTAACAACAATTTAACATTTACTTTTATTGTATTTGCATATGTTACTACAAAAGGAAGTGGAATTATTCTACATAAATATTAAATTTTCTTTCGTGATCAGAGAACTTAAACCCGGCTTCTCTCCTTAGGCGATAATTATTAGTCTGTAGTTGCAAACAATTTTTTCTTGTAATTCAATTAAAGTTGAATTTTCGTTGTAAGTCGTTTTCCCTGTAGCTTCTAAGAAATATTAAATTGATATGAAAATTCGAATTTCTTATTAGAACGCGAATAATTGTGTTGATATGAGACGTCGTAATTTAGAATAATAAGAAAACAAATTTGTCGAGAAATAATAATAATACTTTTAGTAAAAATAGTAAATTGATTTTTTTTCCTTTTTTTTAAATAAATAAATAAATAAATAAATAAAATATAAAAGGAGAAATAATTGGGATGATACGCAATTGTTTTTCGAATTTACTAAAATTAAAATTTAACATAGTCTTTTACTTCTTTTATATTTCTAAAATTCCCTGTAGAAATTATAAAATGCGAATGTTTTTTTTAATTAAAATTAAAAAAAATTCCTCAAATAACTATACAAAACGTAACGAAGAAATTAATAATTCATTGGAGAAGATGAAAGATCAAACATGAAACGTTTAACCCCTTCATTAAGGATATATTCCTTTATAAAATTTAGGTATTAATTAATCCTGAAATAATATCGTGTAAATTTATTTTAAAGAAATATTCAAATATTCTAAGATAGAATTTGAATTTATCAGTGAATATATTCAAATAATGATAGAGACAAAGAACTTTAGAAACTTCACAATTGTTACAATGACCCGTACAATCAATGAACTAAAAGATATCCGATACATTTTTCTTATTGAAGGTGTAGATTTCTTATCGTTATTTGAAGACATTTTACGAATCTGAGCTTTCATTTCTTGCTATTCTTTTAGAATATTTTCAATAAATTTACTAAATCTTTCGCATTTTATTTTTCAGTTTTTAAGTTTTCAAACAAATGATGCAGTGGAATGATTAATTGTCTAATGTTTAATTGATAACATTTTCTAATATTTTATGAGAATTTATTGCCAAATTATTACAGAACATTCTGTGTAAAGCTATAGTTAAAATTATTAATAAGAAATTTGAGAATCTTAATTGCAATCTCGGATAGATCAAAAGTGGTAATGTATACAATAATTCATACAAAATAATATTATATTATATAAAACATACGTTTTTAACTTAAATTCATTATATGTAAATCTCATATATAAGTTCTATTGGTGTAATATGATAAATATCATTCAAAAAATAGTTTTTATTTCTTTATATTCAACATGGAGACAAATTAGGATCTCATTGCATAGTCTGGGTATAAGAATCCGGTCGTAAAATAGCATTAAAGCTTGCCTCCATAACCCAAATTCCTTCTAAAAATTTATATGCCACTCCTTAAAACGGCCTGAAGCGGTAGTGCAACCTCCTCATTGACAAATTTTAAAGCTGTTAGGATGGTCGTATGTTGTTGTCTTGTCAAAATAACTTCTGAGAAATAGCCCCTTTATGATTTTATTCAAAAGTCATTACAAATATTATAACTTATTTAAAAATTCCACGTTCTAACATTGTCCATTTTAATAAAAAATTTGCAGCAAATTGTTTTATCAATATATTTGTTAATTTTTCATTTATTTATGAATTTTCAATTATTATTATTATTTAATAATAATAATAAAATTTAATATAGAAAATATAGCAATAATTTTATTTGAATATTCTATTTAAAAAAATAAACTTCATAAATAAATTCTAAATGTTAATTTTTAATAATTCTTGTTTGGAGGAAAAATTTCAATAAATTTTATAAACAGGAAAACCTTGTTTAACGTTTACAAAAATACAAGATAAATGTGAATTCATTAATGAATGTCACTCTTAAGAACATAAATACTATACAAACGATTTCTTTTAAATACTCCGACCAATTTCCTTAATAATAAAACGCCTGACTGGTTCCGATTATACTTGTAAATGGTATATATAAAATCCTTATAAACCGTGTATAAAAATTTAAAATCTTTTTTGAATTTTATACTGCTTAATTATCTTGTTTAACAGTTTGTATCGGATGATTTGTAGCATTTGAAGTTTAAACTAGATTCTGTTATAAGAGATTCTTCTTTATATTCAAGTCGTTAACTGAAGAAATCTATTGAAGATATACACTGAAGATTTATACTGAATAAAATACATAAAATAAACGTAAAAATGTTTTAATTTCGTGTATTTTTTTTAAAATTAAAAACATATTCTTTAATGTTGCTTATGATTACTTGTCGAAAGCTTATAACTGATTTTTATCAAAATTCTTTCAAGTTTTAGATTTAAAGATTTGAATTAATTTAATAAAAAAAAATGTTATAAAATTAAATTAAATTTTATAAAAGAATATTAATGTTATATTTTAAGGAAAATCTTATTGAAACGATTAATTCGTTCATTTAACATTTTAAGCTCACTTTGTTTTTAAATAAGTAATGATTATTTATTGATGTGTTGGTATCACTTTTTAATGTCTTATAAAGAAATAAAACTTTTGATTAGTTGGTTAATTGAAGCAAAACCATTTTTATAGAAGTTTTATAATGAAAAATATAAAACTAAATAGGCTACCTACAGATTAATTTTATGTTTCCAGTTAAAAGAAAAAGTAAGATATCATAAAGTTTTTCATCACATATTTCTATTTTAATGCTTTCAAAAGCAGTTTTAAAGAAAATTATCTTCGATTCAACTCAATGNCAAATACGTGAGCCATTCACAGCCCGGCACACGTATTTGTAAAATCTAAGAGACTCGTACAACATGGAATTCATATAAAACGGAAAAATCAACAGTGTTATGGGGGGTCGACTGTATAATGTAGATAATATATATCAGAATTTTCTTGTATAGTACTTGTATATAGTGGCGTGTGGGGTTGACTTCAAGCATTCTTCTTCGAGGAAGTTTTTTATATTGGTTTGGTGTTCCTCAATATATAATATGGTTTGGATCTTCAGGCAATTACCCTTTTTGTTCATAGGATAACGTCAACAGTTCATATTTGTATCACTCTTTTGTGAAATTATACTCTTTCGTTATGTGACTCCTTTGATATACTGTACAGTACGGTATGTATTAATGTTCTATATAAAATATAAGAATATAAGATGGAAACTATATAATTTCTCTCAATTAAAACATATTAAATGTATACATAATTTTTAATTGAAATCATCATATTTAGACCTTAATGCATGCTAACAGTTTTCCTTACTAATGAAACTTTACTTTTCCATTTCCAATTTGTAATATATAGAAATGAATAGATAATATTATAAATTGTTACTTTTAATAATAATAATAATTAATTTTGTAAATTAAATTATTTATTAATATAATTACATATTATTGTGCCATTTCAAACATTTATATTAGATTACTGTTATTGGACCCGTAAAACTAATTAAATTAGCGTGAAAAATTTATAAAATTTTACTGTTAAAATCTAGAAAAAACAAAAATCACGTTTTGGGCTTCATATTTGATAATTCTCTTATATTTTTTTAATCGGTAGGAAAAATCTATTTTAAATAGACTACTATAAAATCCAGGTGTTTGATTCCAACACGAGTTTCCATCCATAATGGATATCTCTCGTTAATAGTCACCTCCTACTCTTTTCCTAACTATCACTTAAATCTTTGGCAAGCAAGACGGCGAGGCAACATCGAGGCGTCACCATAGCAACTGCTACCACAACCACCCTCCTGGCGTGTGGCGTTGTTAATTGTCTTAATTAATTGTTGACGTCTGGCTTCTAGTAAATCGATGTCAAGGCCAAACGGTGCTAGAATGTGCGGCAATTAACAAACTACCTATTAATTATAACACTTACCGTTAAGTGGGACTGGTTTAAACTAGATACGGGATCTGCTGACCCTTCTATCCATGGAGAAAATCCTTGTATCACCCTGCTTAAAGGCTTTCGTGAATGTATAATTATAGATTTATTTTAATAGCTATATATATATATATATATATATATATGAGAGAGAGAGGGGGGGAATAGTAACGTGGATGAACCTCATGGTTATAGTTAGTAGAGCAGAGCGTATCGTTGTAACCCACTTGGAGAAAATCCTTGTATCACCCTGCTTAAAGGCTTTCGTGAATGTATAATTATAGATTTATTTTAATAGCTATATATATATATATATATGAGAGAGAGAGGGGGGAATAGTAACGTGGATGAACCTCATGGTTATAGTTAGTAGAGCAGAGCGTATCGTTGTAACCCACTAAATAGCATTTAATCTGAACGGTGAATGTACCACCCGCAGCCAACAGATAAGGGCTATCCGAATGGCCAGTTTGCAGTGCATCACGGGATTATTGTTGGGCCACGTCAGTTTAAATAGCCTATTGAATGAACCACGTCTCTTGATCTTGATTGAGTTGATAGTAACCGTATCTTTAAATGCTTCTTATACAGGATTTCCTATAGAAGTATCGATGGATACATTGGAAAAACAAAGTAAAACTTTTATTTTCAATAAAGTAATTTCTCTGTTAAATGTTCCTCATTAAAAAAAAAGTCTAGTTCTAATTGTATACTTGGAAATTTGTGTTATTTTACGCTGTTAGAATCTAAAATAATATATAAATTTTTAAGATTTTTGCCGTTTCTTTTGGTTTCGTGTGTTGAATCTTAAGTCATATTTCTATCTTAAAATATTTAGCTTTTTTCAAGTCTTCAAAGCGAAATATTAGACAAAAAGAAAAAAACTTTTCTATAAATAATCTATATATATATACTATACGTTTGAACCGAAATTTTGTGAATTTTTTTCTTCTTCTTCTTCGGGAAGAGAACATTTTCTTAGAAAACAGCATTTTTTCGATAAATCCATTCAATAGCAATATTTAACATGTAATGTTGAATGTTCATGAGTATATAAATCATTTTTAGATAGAGAACTATTATAAAAATTCCATGGAAGATCCATTATCGTTTTGTTTGCTATTTTTCTTCAACAGAAACATCTGTTTTACTGTTAAACTGCTGTATTGACGATTTACAGTTATATATGTAATAGTTGATTTATTTTTAGTTTAACAACTTTAACATAAATATATATATATATACAGTAAAACCTGTGTAAACCGGAATCGCACGGTGCCGAATATTTTTTTCCTGTTTATTCAGGTTCCGTTTTAGATAGGTTTTTGCGTATACACTTTTTTAAACAGAATAAATTTTAGTACAAATAATTAAACACAATTACTTCAGATAAACGATATATTTAAGAACTAGCGTGTTATTTATAATTAAAAATATAATTTTTTTAATAATAATATAATTAATAATCACTGGAAAAAAAATTCCATCTTTATCTGAAACTTCATTTAAAAGGACTCGCACAATAACAATTACCATTTATTCTAATTCACAGAAGCGTATTCAAGATTGTTTTTCAGGATAATTTGACCTTAGAATTTCTGAAAATTAACATTCTTTAGTTTTCTTATCTGTTTTGAAAACAGTGAAGTCAGTGAACAAGGCACAGAGAACAGGAAATACAACGAAGGAAGTCAAGAAATGACTTCTTATCCGAGAACCTTTCTACTGATGTAACATATAAAGACAAGTCATATGAACGACAAAAGAATCATTTTTAAACTTAAGTGTTCGTTACAGTGATGTATTATTTGACAAGGAAAGAAAAGATTTTTAACTTAAAGTATCCATTTCGTTACAAAACATCGTATACAATCAGACTTACAATCTTTAACAACGCGTAGCATAGGTCTATGGCAAAGAATGGTAAGTTATAATGATGCTCGACTCTTTTAACGTTCATTTTAGATGTTTGCTTTCATTAATTTATACAGAAATAATTAGAAATTACACTCGTTAAAATATTGTTTTTTTTTTCGGTTAAATTTAGGACGATTTCAGGAAAATTATGTTATACAGTAAGTCGACCCCCCTATAACNGGAGAAGATGAAAGATCAAACATGAAACGTTTAACCCCTTCATTAAGGATATATTCCTTTATAAAATTTAGGTATTAATTAATCCTGAAATAATATCGTGTAAATTTATTTTAAAGAAATATTCAAATATTCTAAGATAGAATTTGAATTTATCAGTGAATATATTCAAATAATGATAGAGACAAAGAACTTTAGAAACTTCACAATTGTTACAATGACCCGTACAATCAATGAACTAAAAGATATCCGATACATTTTTCTTATTGAAGGTGTAGATTTCTTATCGTTATTTGAAGACATTTTACGAATCTGAGCTTTCATTTCTTGCTATTCTTTTAGAATATTTTCAATAAATTTACTAAATCTTTCGCATTTTATTTTTCAGTTTTTAAGTTTTCAAACAAATGATGCAGTGGAATGATTAATTGTCTAATGTTTAATTGATAACATTTTCTAATATTTTATGAGAATTTATTGCCAAATTATTACAGAACATTCTGTGTAAAGCTATAGTTAAAATTATTAATAAGAAATTTGAGAATCTTAATTGCAATCTCGGATAGATCAAAAGTGGTAATGTATACAATAATTCATACAAAATAATATTATATTATATAAAACATACGTTTTTAACTTAAATTCATTATATGTAAATCTCATATATAAGTTCTATTGGTGTAATATGATAAATATCATTCAAAAAATAGTTTTTATTTCTTTATATTCAACATGGAGACAAATTAGGATCTCATTGCATAGTCTGGGTATAAGAATCCGGTCGTAAAATAGCATTAAAGCTTGCCTCCATAACCCAAATTCCTTCTAAAAATTTATATGCCACTCCTTAAAACGGCCTGAAGCGGTAGTGCAACCTCCTCATTGACAAATTTTAAAGCTGTTAGGATGGTCGTATGTTGTTGTCTTGTCAAAATAACTTCTGAGAAATAGCCCCTTTATGAGGTAGAAATGTTTTTAAAATAGTTAAATTCTAATATATTTAGAATTTGTCATTTCTTTTAATTATTAGGGCAAATTTTTCTCCTCATGATTATGTTTCTGGATATAATTTTGCACTTCCTCTCTCTCTCATCTCTCTTCTCTCTTTTGAAAATACAGTTTTAATTATTTTTAATATGTTGAAAGTATAACATTATTCATTTATATTGAAAATTATTAATTATTCAAAGAAATTATTCAAATTTAACAATAAAAGTTTAAATACCATCAAGTATATCTACGAATGAAATGTTATAATCAGTAGTACAGCAAATTTCTGTTTTATTTTCCTATACTTTAAAGCAGTCATTAGATGAAGATGGACCTATTCACGTTGATACACCATATTTTTTATTTTTTATTTTTTACTTTTTTTCTATTATGAACTTTATTACAAAAAGTTTTCCCATAAAAGACTGAAAGTGTTATTTCCATCCTAAATTGTTATTTTACTACACACAAAATATCAAATAGATATCCACCATCAAAGTACTGAAGTAGGACAGTAATATAAGATATTTTTTTCAAAGGATAATATAGGAACCGTAATTTGAAAAATGTCTTTTCGTTCAAGAATAGAAGCTACTTCCTCGGTCATTCTTGGGGACAAATCTCACTCAATCCATATCATAAACTATGCCATATCTATCAAATTTATGTGATTCTTTTACTATGCTTTCAATTTAATTAAGTACTTGGATTCGGCCATAGTTTTAAAATTTTGTCAGTACGAAGAACATAGAACTGGCTCTGAAAAATGCTCATATTTTGGTATATCAGTTACTCAGATGTTACTAAAATAGCTACTTCTATATATTATATATATACATATCAGTAGGATACTTTGATACATTATAGCGTTTTAATGGGATTCTAGAAGATGAACTGCTTTAAAGGATGCAAATTGCATCATACATAATTCAGTCAGATGGCCAATCGTTTCCTTCGTTGCTCAGCATCTTTACCTTCATTTAATTGCACTTTATCTGAAAACGGTTTTCGTGTCGACATCAGTAGAGTGAAGATATATTAAACTCAACAGAAATTTAAAAAACAGCACCTTAATATCTGAGTATTATTAACTTAAAAAAAAAATACATAAAAAACTATAATCCATAACTTCACTTTATATGAAAAATTAATAGATTTATACCTTTAAAAATTGTTTTTAAACCGATAATTCCTTTAAATCTACTAAAATAATTTAGTAAGAAAATTTTTCTTTGAATTAATTTCAAGATAAAATTTAATTTAGTAATAATATTTTACATTTTAATTAAATTATCTTAAATATATGAAGAGTTTTTATAAGAGATTTGAAGAGTAAAAAATTGTAAAATTTTATTATTTATAAAAATTCATTTCTAGACTTGAATTATTATTTTTTTTCTTTTTTGTTTTTATGTCTGACTGATGAGTCACTATCCTAACAACAATTTAACATTTACTTTTATTGTATTTGCATATGTTACTACAAAAGGAAGTGGAATTATTCTACATAAATATTAAATTTTCTTTCGTGATCAGAGAACTTAAACCCGGCTTCTCTCCTTAGGCGATAATTATTAGTCTGTAGTTGCAAACAATTTTTTCTTGTAATTCAATTAAAGTTGAATTTTCGTTGTAAGTCGTTTTCCCTGTAGCTTCTAAGAAATATTAAATTGATATGAAAATTCGAATTTCTTATTAGAACGCGAATAATTGTGTTGATATGAGACGTCGTAATTTAGAATAATAAGAAAACAAATTTGTC
>NW_019387201.1:5021-14690 GCF_000671375.1 Centruroides sculpturatus | reverse complement strand
ATTTTCATCGGGAAAACATTTCAAAGTGTCGTTTCAATTCTATTTATTTATTGAAGTGCTTATGGATACACGATATTTTTTGTTTTTCCGTCTGGTGTGTATGCGAATAAATCAGAAGGTTTTCCGACACGTGAGCTGGCCACATATAGTTGTACATGTGAGAAGCACAGATTCTTTAAATTTAGCCCACATACTCGCAGAGATTGTTAGAAGTGCATATTCCCCATTTTTATATATTTTTTAAAATCCTTTATAATTTTGATTATTTAATTGCTCCTTTCTCTCTTCCTTGGCATGTTGTGAAATTTGTGATAGTTGGATAATAAACTGTTTTATTGTAATTTGTCTTTTTAAATTATTTTGAGTTGATATTAAAATTGGGAAAAGAGGGGATCCCTAGATTGGTAAAATAGGTGAATTTCCTCCTACAACTTTGGTTGTTGTTCGGGATACAGTTAAGGTTTTAACAGAGTTCAAGCAAATACATAATTAACAAAAAAAAGTTGAAATAAAGTGATTAAACAAAAATTATTACAAATATCGTAAATAACAAATGCATATATAGAGAGATTTTTTGGAGAGGGGAAATGGTTTTCACAATTTGAAATCGATCGAACACACAGAATACACAGTGCTTGTATACACGCACGCCATCTATCGTAGGATAAATGTACTATGCCAGAAATCTTCGCGGGAGTGTATTAAAAAGCTTTCCAAAGTTTCATGGCAATCGTACTATGCCAGAAACCTTCGCGGGAATATATTAAACGACTTCCCAAAGTTTCACGGCAATTGGATAAACGGTGTGGTAATGCATGAAGGACACACACACACATTTTTGTATATATAGATTAAGTAATCTATGATTTGGTGAAATCATTAATTGCTAGTTCAACTTTAATTTTTCTTATTGGTTGGTTACTGTTGTTCAAAGAGTTTCCTCAAAACCAGTATGAGGATTGGTAATTTTCTGCAAATTGAATAACTTGAATAAAGTATGATGCTTTAAAGTTTTGGTAAATATAGCAATATACATCAGTGTATATCATGTATTTTATAATTTTTTCCTCCTCTTAATTTCAAATACCACTTTATCCTCTTCTATTTTACTTTCCATTGTAATTAATTTTCTAAATACATTTATATAGACTTTTAACGTTTTTAAACATTAAAAGTCATTACTTAAAAAGTCATTTACTGAATTTTATTTTAAAATTCCATTTCATTAAAAACAAGAAAAATACACAAATTTAAAATGATTGGAAATATTCAAATATTTAATTTTGTTGTTCAGAATGCATTTTAAACAATTTTTATACATTATTTAACTTGTAATTTTTAAACCAAAAAAATATTATTCAAAATTAATGTTTTAAACAATAATACTGAATTTTTAGTTGTATCTAAAATAAAATTTTATATTTATTAGGCTTCAGTATGCATGATATCTGCAGGAAGGTAGAAGTCATTTTGCTATGCAGAGAAAATGGTAAAAGTGATATTGTAGATGCAGTGAGAAGATATTCGGTAGAAAAAGAATCAAAGTTAAAATTTTGTAATTATTTGAAAGGTAAGTATTGATTAATAGTGATAAAAGTTACACTAAAATTGATTCAATAATAATGAATAAATATACAGTGGTACCTCAGGATACGAAATTAATCCGTTCTGAAACTGAGATCGTATCATGAAAATGTCGTAAGGTGGATCATCTTTTCCCATACGATTACATGTAAAACCAAATAATTCGTTCCAACGCGAAAAACATACTCAAATTAAAGCCAAGTAATACATTAAAAAAAATAACTGTAGTAAGAAAAACAAATGAAAAATGCGAACTAATGTAACGTCGTATGGTGAGTTTTTGTTCGTATCGTGGAGCAAAAATATGTTCGAATTTCATGTCGTATCCTGAAAATTTCGTATGCTGGGGCGTTCGTAACCTGAGGTACCACTGTAAAATATTTTTAAATTTTAAAAGTGTCATCTGAGATAGCATGTTATGTATTATTCTTTTTTAATAATAATCACTTGTAATTCATTAGGGTTTGTAGAAATTGCATGATTTCTTCTTTTATGTCTCACTTCAAACTGCTGACTTTTTTATAGATTATTTTAAAATCAATTAATAAATAAAATATATAATAAGTATTTGTCTTAACTTCCAAACTGATTTTATATATTTCAAGTAGCTGATATTTTCATTGTTTTCAAAGACAAGCTTTACAATTGTATTATCATCATTTTTCTTCCTGCACAACCTTTTTACATTTCCATCAATAGTCTAATTGTATGCAAATAATTTGCTACATAAATGCACAAGTATTAAAAAATTATCTAATATAATAGTTTTCATGAGTCATTTACTTTGTAACTATGCAAATGTTAGCAATATGGTGCTGTTTATATCTACTTATAACAAGCAGTTATTAGAAGACAGAAGTTTTAACTATTTCTGACAAACATTTGTATTGTACTATTTATTATTTCCTTACTTTTTATACTGTTGTTTACAGAAAATATCAAAAAATTAGGTTTTTAAAAATAATTTTAGGCAAACATTAATTATAGAGTAGTGCATCTATTGTCACTGTTTCTTAGCTTGACAGTATGTTATTTTATGCCAAAATTTCAAGTTGGATTTTAACACCATTGGTAGCAAGTTTTTCCTTGTGTATTTTATACAAGCCTAATTTTAATTTTATTCATAAAGCTTTTAGTCCTTTCTTCCATAGGATTTTATTCTTTTATAACTACATTTTTTAGCCATTTAATTGAACTTAATGCACCATGATTTTACCCTTCAATCTCTTCAAACTGCTGCAGTTTATAAATCTACCAATCTTATGTAGATTATATTGAGACCTGTACTTATAGAATATTGAATGCAGAAAAATATTCAAACTTTCAAGAATTTAGTCTGTTTTCAAAATTATGAACATACCCAACTTTTTTTGATAACAAAAACATTAACAAAAATAATATGTTTATTATATTAGTATGTTGTTACAACATCAATTTAAACATTTTCTGAAATTTTTAGAGCTGTCAGACAATTACAAAAAAAAAAAATTATCAGATTTTCAATTTTTAATTGTTTCAAAAGTATAAACACAAGTGCATAAAATTAGTATGATAATTTTTTTTTATTAACTATTGGTTTAAATTAGTTGTCACCAGAGGATTGTACAAATGTGGTGCCAATTTTAAACAGGTTTTTGTAATTTAATACACTATCTCATGGAAAAACATTCTGTTAGTGCTTTTGGAAATACATGTAATTTACTAAGGGAACAGGACAATCTTTTGACAAATTTTGGCAGCTGTAAATTGATCTACATGTGCTGTGAGAAATGTGTTAACTCAGGGTGAAAATTACAGCAGAAATAAGAGAAGTGGAAGGCTTAAACTCCTTACACTTAGAAATAAGAGATTTTTTTGGTTACTGAAGATCAACAAGTTGTCTGTCAGAGAATCAGCATCAACATTGCCAATTGTAGTTTCACCAACAACTGTATGGAGATGTATGCATAATAAAAATGTCAAATTTACAAAAATTATTGCCAAACCGAAATTAACACAATTGCACAAAACAGCTAGATTAAAGTGGGCCAAAAATAAGATGACATGGAAAGAGGAGTGAGAACAAATAGCCTTTTCAGATAATAAAAAAATGGAATTTGAAATATCAAGAAGTGTTATATCAAAATTTAATCACTTTTGGATCACTAATTGGGTGAGAGAACTGGAAATTCCAAGAGGATAATGCTGCCATTCATGCATCAAAGTCAGCTAAAAATTGTTTTGCCAAAAAAAAAAAAATTAATGTAATTGATTAGCCATTGTGGAGTCCTGATATGAATCCAATAGAGAATGTTTGGGGCATTACGAGTTGTCTTGTTTATGGCCAAAACAGACAATACAACACTGTAAATGAACTGAAATTAGCTATCATGGATTGTTGAGAAAATATTAAACAGCAAAATGTATGCCTGAGAGTATTTGATTAAATCAAATGGTAGATCTACAAAATATTGAGACATCATAAATCATTTTTTTATGCACCTGTGTTTATGCTTATGAAACAATGAAAAATTGAAAAATCTGTGATAATTTTTTTTTTGTAATTGTCAGATAGCTCTAAAAATTTCAGAAAATGTTTAAATTGATATTGTAAACAACATACTATTGATAATATAATAAGTACATTACTATTCTTAATTGAAATTCAGATTATTTACAAAAATATCAACTTTTCGAGTCTATCTTTATCCATTTTATAAACCCCAGAAGTAACAGTTAACATGTTTTTTTTTTTTTTTTTTTTTTTTGAAGAATATACTTCTTAAAACAAAGGTAAACAATAAGTAAAAAAAAAAGTTCACAATGTTAAAAACGATCAAGTGTCAGCCTTCTGTTATAGGTTCTGACACTTTACATTAAAAACATGAAGAATTCTTCTCATCACATTGTCCTTATCTACTTTTAACTGCTTCAGGCCCTCTGGTGGTAGTTACGAGTTGTCCTTACTTAATTTGCATAGCGATACAATTTCTGTACTGTAATTACTCAGGATATATTTCTTCTTAATTGAAGTTCAGACTATTTACAAAAATATCAATATTGTATAAAATGGATAAAGATAGACTCGAAAAGTTGATATTTTTGTAAATAGTCTGAACTTCAATTAAGAAGAAATATATCCTGAGTAATTACAGAAATTGTACATTACTATTGTTAATGTTTTTGTTATTGAAAAAAGTTGGGTGTGTTTATAATTTTCAAACTGTATATGGATACAATACATTAAAATACTAGTGTAAAAATACTAAGTTAAAATTTGTGTTTGGTATAAATTTTATTATATGTTCTATGAAGTATGCTACTTAAACAAAATTGTTTATTATTAAGAGCATTTATTAATTTCATTAGGAAATGCAGACTTTCCTGATCCAGATTTGATATTACAATATGGTCCATGTCGATCTGTGATGGGTTATTTGCCATGGCATATTCGTTTGACAGAAATGACGTGAGTATATCCTTACTTGTATAGAAATAACCCTGTAATACTCTATTCTTTTAATAATTAAATTATTGAAATAATAATGAAATTTTTAGATATTACATTTTCTGTAAGAAAGAATTTTGTATAAATCTTTTACTTTCCTGTTATGAATGAAATATTACAAAAAATTAAAAATAAATTCTCTCTCAAAATATGTATTATAACAACTAGCTGTTACCCGCGGCTTCGCTTGCATGGATTTTTCAAGCAAACCCTATTTACATTCAGTATTTCAACAACCATAGTAATTGTTATTTAACACCTACTGCTGAGAATGATGAGAATTGTTGAGAATCAAACAAACTGTTTTTAATTTGATAAATTTTCTGAAACATTTACAATCATTTTATAATCAAACCAATATGCAAAAAGATATTTGAATTTAAAACAGTTCAAACATTTGGTTAAAAAATCGAAGTATATAAATATTTATAACAATGTCTGAAATGTTATCAATTTAATATCCCTAAGTACTCAATGAAGACTAAACGTTGTTGAAAACAAAACAACGCATCTAAAATAGTACAGTAGAAGCCGTTCTTCAGATTAAGCCTTAATACTTTCCCTCTCCTCCTGCGGGGGAATTTCGAAAAATCC
Source organism: Centruroides sculpturatus (assembly GCF_000671375.1). Classification (NCBI taxonomy): domain Eukaryota; kingdom Metazoa; phylum Arthropoda; class Arachnida; order Scorpiones; family Buthidae; genus Centruroides; species Centruroides sculpturatus. The sequence goes on along the minus strand of NW_019387201.1, from coordinate 9,025 downwards.
CTTCTTAGTGTGCATTTTCATGACGTACTCTGTGTACCAAATTTCACCTTTAGGTTCTGGAACTTTCTAGAAAAAACTGGAACATTCTCATTTGAAACGTCACATATTTTCAAAGTCAACCACTTTCAAACCCCATATCTCTCACAACCTTATAGCTATCGAGACACAACCACCATAGTGCACGATGGGAGACTTGGGGCTACTACCACACACAAACACCATTCATGTGCGATATGTAGTTTTGGCTGCAGAGTGACGTATAGGCACAAACACGTCCATTTATATATATAGATACAAATAAGAAAATGAATCAGTTAATGTAACTATGTAAATGTACTATAGAATAAAGAATATTAACAATTTTTCATCAATAAAATATAAAAATATTTTATTTTTAATAAAGTATTTTTCAAACCTGAATTTTTTAAACAAAAATTAGGCCATATAAATTTTATAATAATAATTATATCTATACACTAGTTATGACTATATATTTCAAGATTAGGATGAGGTAAGTGCACCCTTGGAGTAACTGCATCTTTCTGTAATATCTTACCAGCTTAATTTAAACTGACTGATAATACATTTGTAGCTCATAAATTTAGGTATTGATAGTATTCAAGCTTGTTTTAACATGACTGCCAGAAGATAAAACCAGACTTTTCAAACCATTGCTGCAACCACAAATTTTTATATTTAAAATTCAATATTTGTGATTGTAATTTTAAGCTAAAATATTTAGAAAAACATTATGGAATAATAAGTGCAAATATTCTAAAGTTGTAAAGCATCTCACCTGTATGCTTTATGACAGGGTGCATTTACCCATGAAATTTTAATCATTGGGGTAAGTGCACATGCCAGTGAGGTAAATGTACCTCTTGTATTCTACACACACACTCCTCAAGATGTGGCAAAAGAAAGCTAGTGGTTAATTACTTTTAGTTTTAACTTTAGGAAGCATCTTATTCCAGATCATAATAAGACATAGACTATCTTTTCAAGAGAAACTTACTCTCAAATAGTTTAATTTGGTTTTGTAAATCACTTTACATTTCTATTGCTACTAAGGACCTAAATTACAATAACTATTGCTGGTTTTACTGTTGCCTTTTAATGTTCATTGTTACTTCATTTGCTGTAGCTATACTTGCAGTGGAGTGAGTATACTGAAGTTTCTCTAAATTGTGTTAGAATTTTAACAGAATGGTTTTTGGGCTTATCATATGTGGTTATATCTTTTATTTAATTACTAATTTTAAAATATTTTCACAGCCAATTTTTGTAAAAGGAAATGGTTATGAAAATAATGTTAAATTAGAAATTAAGTAAAATGTATAACCACGTATGATAAGCTCTAAACTTTGAATTTAGTGTTACCATTTTAACATAAAATGATACAAAATAGAAAGGCAAGAAGTATTAGTCAAAATGTATTAAAGTTACTACACAAATGACAGGTTACTTTCACAGCTTTTGCACTTGGTCCACATTTGGCTTCCCAGCTATTACAGTGGAGAGTGTATTTATCCTTACTATTAAGGGTAAGTGCACTCTCCAATAAACTTATTTTGGCTCAACAAATAATACTGAATCAATATGAAAGGTAAGGAACAGGCAAGTTATTCCAGCAATTAGTTTTTAAAATCAGATAATCTTTATTCTACGTCATTGGCTGAAACATTCAAATTTTTGAGTTGTTGTATTTACCTCACCAGACTTTTAAGCAATTTATTTTAAAAACTTATAATCAATTAATTCTTCCTCTTCTTAGCATTGAAGTCCTGCTTCTATGAAAGGTCTGCTTTCTTGCATGCCCTTCTCCATTTGGTACGGTTCAATCCGTCTTCTGGCGTGACGTTTACCCTCCTCATGTCATCTAATTAATTAATTAATTAATCAATTAATTATCTTTAGAATATATTAAAATTCTTATTTTAATTTTAGCTGTCAGAAATTTTAACTTTTGTTTTTTCCTTCTTACAGTTTTTCAAGAACCCATCATCAAATAGATTTATCAGACTTTTTTAATAGTCTGGTTAGGTATAATAAATGTGAACAACGTTTTGGTAAATAAAATTTACAAATCTGTATTTTTATGATTTTGTTCATAATTATCATATTTGGAAATCATATCATATGTGACTGACAAAAATGAAATATTGAATTTGTGAATTGTATGTTTTCATAAACACACAATGCTGTATTAAAATAAACAATGTTTAATGTTATAACAATATATTTTTAATATCAAACTTGCAATGATCTTAAAATTTCAGATTTTATGCTTTGCTGTAACAATTATTTTCTGTTTAGGATATTATTATTTTGGGTAAAACAAAAACCATATAATGTTGAGTTCTTTAACATTATAATTTCATTGAAAACATTTCATATTACAAATTTAAATTAAATTGTTAAAAATTCTTTTATATTCAACTAATTTAAGATACTTGTAGAAATTTTTAAGTTGTAAGAAAGACAATTTTTGATTTTTAATAATTTTTAAAATGTTAACAGTACACAATAAGGTGAGAATTACATGACAGTCTTTTTATAACAATTGAAAAATTAGACAATGCATGATACACACCATATATGCTGGCTTATAAGCTTGATCTTGAAGTTTCTAGCTTAAAATTCATTGCCCATAACACAAATCAACTTATATGCAGTAGGATATTGATAGGATAGCATTAAAATGTGGATAAGAATCTGATAGCCTAATGCAAAAGTGTATATACTGTATAATAATGTCATGTTGCTTTCATAAAAAAACATTAACCACAATATGTTTTAATATACAATATTATATATTTTATGACAAAAGGAATATGGACAATAAGAAATAAGTAGAACACCAGACAGCCACTAAAAATCTTCAATGAGTTATCTTGTAAGAACTCTATTAGGCTCAACCAAGCTATTAACAGTCTAGTTGTTAGACAATAGTATTCTGCAAAAATTACCCAATAATAGTATGACAAAACTAAATATTTGAATACTGTTAGATATTTGATAAATTCAGTCTGTAAGATATTGAATATTTTGAACATTATTTAGAAAACAAGATAGGAATGTTATTATTTTTAAGCAAATGTTTAAATTTCTTAATACAGGTAAACATGTATCGAATATTGACAAGTTTTGATATCCTGATGATGATTTTTACTTTCTCCACTGTTATACAGAGGGAAAGTGTGGTGATCAGACAAAAAGTGACCTCCCCCTCAGATTTTTATATTTTTGGACTTAGGATACTTTGAAACGTCAAGAAAGTTAGGGGATTGATGTTATTAAATTTTGATGATTAAAGGTTGAGGAGTGGGGAAATAATGGGGGTCATATGTATCTCCAGTAGGGTCACGTTTGAGGACGATCTTACTGGTTAGTGGCATTTACAGTTTCTTTTTTATAAAACTCATCCCTACCCTCAAAATTAAGCATTTTGCCATTTTATAATAATTAAAATATCATATTTTACTAAAAACCTTTTTATAATAGTTGTCACCACCAAATGTTGCCAGGAAAGTTTAGCAACTCATTGCTGGATTTTTATTGTTTAGCTTCATTGCTAATGATGTACTGTACGTTCTTTACAATTAAACAAGTCAACTGACACATTGTAAGTCTTATTTAAATCTCAATGTATACATACAAGAGAAACGTAAGTCTATTAAAGACATATTTTACATAAAATTTTGAAAAATTGCAGAAGACTGAGTGTATTCAATCTGTGTCAATAACTATGAAACCATTTTTATTTTTCCTGTAATACTTTGTGCAGCAATGGCAACAATCAATGATAGTGTTGTGTGGCTAGTATAATAAAATATTGAGCAGTTACTTTCTACTAATACTATATATTAATATGTAGGAAATGCTATTTCACGTCTTTAAAACGTGCATTGAATGGAAGTGGAGATTCTATTTATCGGATAAATAGAATCTCCACTTCCTGTCAGGTGTGGATTCAGGACATGTTTTTTTTTTTTTTTTTTACT
>NW_019387201.1:0-931 GCF_000671375.1 Centruroides sculpturatus | reverse complement strand
ATTTAAAAAAAAAAAAAAAATTGGTTTTAATTTATATATCTGTCCTATAACACGACCCCGGATTATGGCCGAGCAGTCAAGGTAGCAGCCTACCGCTCTGGGGATCCAGTATCGAATCGGACGGTCGAAAAACCTCCAGGAATTTTTCAGGGTTTTTTTTTCTTTTTTAACTCTCCGCCCTGTGGGCACTAAGAGGGCCTCTTTATGCAAGCCCATTATGGGTTCGGCCACAATGGGGCTGCCGGGTGGTGAGGAACAGCGCCTGACATATCCGAACGGACCACCCCCGAAAAATTCCTGGGGATTTTTCGACCCGTTCGGATTCAAACCCGGGTCCTTTCAGAGGTGGTCCGACCAAATACGTCGGCCCCGTCCCTCATCACCCGGCCGCCCCACTGTGGGCCTGACCGAACCCATAATGGGCTTGCTTAAAGGGGCCTTAGTGCCGACAGAGCGGAAAGATGTAAAAAATATACTGTATATTATATATTTATATAAAAACCTTTCTGAATATGATTAAACTCTTGAGATCCACTACTAAAAGAAACTTATTTTTATTGACGTTTTATCTTTTTGGTCTTAGGGTGTCACTTGTTAGTAAATTATCATTTTTTTAAATTTTTTTTGTTTTCGGTCATTTAAAAATGGTGTCCCCCCCATATGACACAATGGAGATCTACCTGTAAAAAACGCAAACTTTTCTTCATGTAAAAATGGTTTATTTGACGTTCTACATTTGCATATGCTTTGAGATTTTTATTTTCCACAAGGCACAGAAGGATTTTGCATTTGATACAGTACGCTGTAGCTCATACTTTTATATCCAGAAAAAGGAAATATCGAGCCGTTTTGAAAATTGCACGCTTCGGGATAAATGACAAGAAATTGTTTAATACGACCTAAAATTGCACGATTAATTAATTAATTATTT
>NW_019387200.1:0-16736 GCF_000671375.1 Centruroides sculpturatus | reverse complement strand
GAAAATTCCGTCCGAGGTCGAACGAGTACTCGGCGTCGATCCACGGATTCCGGGAATCGTCGGTTGGCACGCGCCAGACAGATTCGATCGGACGCGCTCTCCCGTTAATTGTGTACCGAGACGCGCGCTTTGACCTTCGGTTGTTGCGGCTTCTTCGGGGACCGAGCCGAGAAAAGGGGCGAACGCCGACTCTCGTCTTCTCCCTCCGCCCGCGAAATTTAAAGAAATTCCGGGTGGTTAGCGCGTTCTTCGTCTATTTCGGGCAGGGCCCAATTTTTCCCTCTTTTTCCCCGGAAGGAGACGAAATGGCCCTCGATTTAACGGATTCCGCTATTAATTTTGGCCGCGGCTCCTTTTCTCCCACCGTCGGGAGTCCTTCTCGTTAATCGTAATTGCGAGAATCCGTATTGACCCCGCGGATCACCCGTTCCCTTTTCCGGTCCGCGGCCGGCAAACTTTATCCGCATCCACCTAATAACGGGGTAAACGGGATCGGGTCGGGTCTATTTCCGGAGTAGGACCTCCTTTCCTCCTCCAAACGGCGTCAACTTCCCGTTTTACCAGAAACGAATCCATTCCTTTCCGCGCGGAAAATTTTCCAACTGGCCGGGGGAAGCGCGCCTTACTTTTTCCCGACCGGAGGCAAAAATTGCCGCCCCTAAATAGAAGCCCGCCACACGGTTGCGCGGGCGAGAATTTCGGCGGGTTAAAACTCTTCCGGTTAGTCACTTACCGACGTGGAACGAGGAAGGGTTTTTTCCTCCCTTCCGAAAGACAAACGGGCGGAAGAGGCAATTATCGATAACGTATTATTTAAGAGCGGGCATTTCCGGCCGCCGTAATTAATAAAAGGCGCGTAAAATACGCGGCGGAGGAGGGAGGCGGCCTCTCTCGGCCTCTTTACACCGCGGTTAATTACTTTTTAATTAATTCGACGAATATTATCGATCGGTTTCCCGCGTCTATCTCCTTCCTCTCCTTCCCTCCCTCCCCCCTTTTCCTTTTCGTCTATTTTTCGTTACGGTTCCCCACCGAAAATATTTAAAAATTTCGGCCACACCCACCCGCCGCATTATTTCTATTATAATTACGTGGCGGTAAAGGGGAGGACGATTGGCCGGATGGGTGTCGAGTGTAGTTTCCATCTAAATAAATAAATACCGGAAATCTTTGCTAAAGAGGAAGCCGTGCCCAGATCCGAACTGCCCCCTTCCCGCAGTAAAAAGTTTAGCGGAAGTACGGGTTCCGGAAGTGGTCCGGGAAAACCGCGGGCGGGATTTTCCAGGGCCCGAGCCTTAATGTAAGCCAGGAGAGCCACCTCCTTTCGGCTAAGCCCGTTGGCCCGGCGCTTAGGAGAAAGGAGGGGCCGGGGCGCTCTTTTCGCTCCCATCCGGGCCCGGAAGGGTAACGGGTCTCCTCCCCGTTACAATTATCGGTTCGTCTCCTCTCTGCGGCCGGGTTTTCTTCTCCCTCGGGTCGCCCGTGTCGTGGCCGAGCATCTCCGTCTCCCATAATAGCTAGAAATCCGAAGGAAAGCGAATTCCGACGATTATATCGCTAGCGATATTTCTCTTCCGTTTTACCTTCGCCCGCCTCCGTCCGGACGAGCTTAAAAACGTTGGGCCGCCGTTGCCGTTTCTTTCTTTTCTTTTATTTGCGGTGGTCGAGATAAAAATCCGAATATTCGAATAAACTGCGTTGTAATTCGCGACGAAATCGATTTTTGTAGCTAATACGGCCAACTCCCGAAGAAAAAATTGCCATTAGCGCTCGTACAAAATTCTAATTTTGTCGTTCGGTGGTAATTTTTGCAATTTAATTTTTGACGGCCGATCGACGTCGTCCCTCCACCTCTACCGGCCCCCGCCAAAGTCGAAGGACGGGCCACGCCTTTCCTTTTTCGATTTATCGTTCGGAGGGGAATTATAAAGATGTGTCTAGTTGGCATCCCTACCGCATTTCTTCCAAAACTCTCGTCCGTCCACTTTTCCGACCAAAGTCGCCACCCGCGCCAACCCGTCTCGGGCAATTTTACGTAACTGCATCGACCATGCAGTTACGGTAGTCCGGTGGAAGAGGGGACGGAATGTTCGGAATGGTTCTTTGTTTAAAACTCTTTCTTCCGTGCGGGCACCGAGACTGACTCTTTTAGCCGGCCCGTTGCGGATTGGCTCGTTGTCGCGCTTCTATTGTTAATTAATTTCGTTATACAGTAATTCGCCCGAACGAAAACGGTAATCGACGAGGAGGATGTCCTCCGTATCCAAATTTCCAGTTATTCTTAGTTTGACACTACCCGCCAACGGTTTACTATAAGCGTGACAACGCCCGCGGACCGGAGACTTTTCCATAGGTTAAGGTGACGACGTAATCGCCCGTCCCTTTATTCTCCGCGCTAAATGCTGGCCGTATCCATGTTATCCGTCGAGGCGCCGGTTGGGCGATTTTAGCGAAAAAGACTATCCGGCTATTTATTAATTTACAATTATTGATTATTATAAACGCGTCTACGCCCAGCGGAATAGAAATTCCCTTTCGTAACCCATTTTCGTTTTATTTTTTAAATTCGGTTTTTACTTTTACCCACTCCGTTACGCGTAACGGAGGGAAAGTACGGCCATCGGCCAAAAAAATCGTCCCCGACACTTTTACATTTTTGGACTCGGGGATCTCGAAACGTCGAGAAATGCGAAAAGATGGGGGGGTATTTCCGTATATATGGATGTTTGCGTGTGTGGGGGGAGTTACAATTTTGTTCTCTGTTCGAAGCTTAGGGGATAGGTGGGGTATAGGGGAGGTGGGGAGGTAGAGGGACGTCGCGTGTCGTATCTCGAGTAGGGTCGGGTTAATGACGATTTTTCTCGTTATTATCGTTTACAATTTTTTTACAAAACCCGTCTTACCCTAAAAACGAAGCTTTTTGTCATTTTATAATAATTGAAACTATAAAGTTTTTTAAAATACAATATTGTAACAGATGGCGCCACGCTGGCGGTCTTAAACGTGGCGGTAAAGTTAAGCGACTCGTCGCTGAATTTTTTTTCTACGCGGGAGCGAAAAATGTCTATTTTTGTAGCCGTCTTCCGAAAAATGCCTCGGCCCCGTCTAGGGTTTGGTCTTTCCTTATTGCCACCGGACGGGTACCGGACGATGGCGCCGTTATATAATACTTCGCCGTTTACGTTAAAAGGCCTTTCGGAGTTTAATTATAAACTCGGCCTTGTCTCCGTCGGTTTTTAATCGTTTTTAAACACCGGAAATGGTGTAAAATGTATTAATAGCCCGAAAGATTTTGGGCACTTAATGCATTTTACGTTGGCCGAACACTTAACACGAATCGAAATTATTAAATTTTTTTTATTATTTCGAAAATTGACAAAACCGGACCGGGCGTGGCCCGGAGAAAGATGTATTAAGTTTGTCTTTCGGACAATTCGCTCGTTCTCGCTCCGTACTTTGTTACCTTTTCGTGGGCTTTTTGCGCGTTTAATTCGTATTTTCCTATATTTTTCGGCCGAAAGACATACTTTCCGATACTTATGGATTCTGTAACGGCGCGATCGTTCGTCGATATTAATTCTGATTGTTTGCTTTATGTTAAATTTGCGATTTTTAATATTTAAAATAATGCTTTATAAACTTACTCCCTTTCGGGTGTAAAAACTAAACCGGGGAATCCGCTGACGGAAAACGAGCGCCGAAATCGAAGACGGAAACTGGCAAAATTTTTCGGTTTTCGACCGAAACGCGGCCGTTAGAGGGTCGAGAGTTTTTGTTTTACGGCAATCGATGGATAGGGACAATTCGAATATTACGTCGGCAACTTACGGGGGGATTCGTTTTCCGTTCATACGTTCATTCGTTTGTATTTGACGGGAAGAGAGAAAGAGGGATTGGTGACGAAGTAAGATCGCACCCGTCGTTTATTTTTTCCCGGTCTTAAAACTGCGACCGCATTGGCCAATGGTTTAAATTTGTAATCTGACGGACTAATTAGGGAGAAAGGGTATTTCGGTTTCCGACAACTGGTAACGAGAGGGAATCGAAAAAGTGCAAATTTTTTCCGACGTAATATTTCGACCGCTCGGTAGACGACGAAGCGACTCGCGAATACGTCATTGGCAGACAATTAAGTCAGTTCCGAAGCGCAGTGGAAAATTTAAAACGGAGGAAGATAGTAGAAAGCGCGACACCGATTTAGACGTATTTGTAGAAGCGAGGAACCGCTTATGCAATAAATCGGATCCTTATAAAACCGTCTCGACTATGGCAGCAGAATTTTCGTGGAGAAATGGCGGGTGATAAATTATTTTCCATTCAATTGGTTTGAACGATGATATTGTTTTAGGCATTAAGTATTCTTCCGGTACCCGGAAACCGGGTTTTAGTTTTTCGGTCGTTTCTAACAACGCCATCGAACGTAAAAATGTACGTAAATAAAAATATGCAATGGCGTAATCGTCATCCACTCGGGATTTTAATTACTTTTCGGCCCGCTAGAGCGCGCCTCGGTTTCCGCGGGTGGAATTCTACGACAAAATACATAAACGGAATGCGAAATTGCCGGTCATTTTCTTTCTTTCCCAAAGATTTAGCGCATTTCCCCGACCATCCGACATTATCTTAGCTTTTGGTTTTCGGAAAAAAGACATTCTACGCCAGTGTCTTTTAGTCTTTAGTCGAAATTAAGGTTTCGAACGTAAAGAAATTAGTGTCCGATAAAGCGGCGGTAAAGCCAGAGATTTGAGAGATTAATGTTAGGCTACGTAAATCCCGAGATAGAGTCGACAAAGTGGAAAAGTTTAAAACTAACCCGGACGTTAGAGTGATTAGAGGTTAAAATAGACAATTGAAAATAGATTAGATTCGTCGGATAGAGAGAGATAAGAAGGAAAGAGATAACGTTTCTAAATACGGAATTATACGAACAAACTGTCGAGATGCGAAGTTGGAAACTCTATTAGAAATTGTTTAGGACGGACAAATATAAGAACCGAAAATGGTGTATTTGTTTAAGTAAAATAGTTTGATATTAACGAAACTGTTTGATAAGACGAGCCAAAGCGCAATTATCAAATGGCAGTAAAAGCGACGATGGGAGTCGTAGACTGACCTTTCGCCCCAGTCAGGCGAGATTAGAAAAACTTTGATTTTAAAGTCAATTAATGGATGAAAGGAGGAAAAATTAAACTTTTATTCGTCGAGATAAATTAATAATGAGAGGCAAATTCGATTTAAGTAAAAATTTATATTTCGAGACGAGAAATGGTCCGAGGGAATTACGGAATTCTTTTAATGGAAACTTAGAAGAGGCGTTATCCACGCGCCTAAAAATTAGGCCCTTAACGAGTCGAATAAATTAATTTTCGATAGGTCCAACGATGTTAACTTTTTCTCGCGCGCGGTATGAAATATAAATGATTGGAATGAAATGTTTACAGTCGACTTTCGGAACTCTGTTTTGCATATTCTGTTTCTTAGAAACACGACTGGAAGAAAAGACGGATAGAAGTTATTATAATTACGCAGCGAATACGACAATTAAGGTGGTTCGAGGTTAAGGCGAGACGGTGGCGGTGGTCGATTTTGTATGGAGATTTCTATGGCGGATAAGAATTTCGAATTTCATAAATGCTAGCGCCGCGTACGGTCGCTACGTTTAAGTGATAACTAAGAAAATAGAACTTCGAAGGTTAATTACGTTGAAAATACGTTATTCGAGCTGTGTGTCGATAATGGTCGGGCAAGTGGCAGAACTAAAGAACTCGTTGGCATTTGTGTCTCGTTTAGGATAAAGCGCAATCTATTATTTATATGTAAATATTGAGGCGATGAAATATAAGTCGACTTTTTAGATTGAGAAAAACGGGATGACGCGCCTTCGATGTTTGGGATTGACTGAAAAGGAAGGTAAATAAAAGCGATCCGATAGATGGTTTGCCGAAGAAAGTGAAACGGAATGATAATTATAGATACTCTTTTCAAAGAAATGCACGCTCGATGTTGGAAATAAGACGAAAGGTAAAACGCGACGAGTGTTTAAAAGTACGGAGAAGAAAGCCAAGTAATGATAGTTTAAACTCGCATTTAGATGCAAATAAAGATAAAATTATATAGACTTGTGTAAGAAAACAAAAGATTGGCGGTGCGCAATTTGTCCTTCTGTTACTATAACCGAATATCGAGTAATGCGCGCTAGTTTCGGTTCTCGGGAGGATTTATGGCGCGATATTGATGCGTTGGAAAATCACGTAGAGATGAAATCGCAATAAATAATCAGTATTCAACCATCTCTGCGTGATTTCCTACCGATCAATAGGGCGCGATAAGTCCTTCCGAAAGCCAAAACTTAGCGCTCGCGTATTCGGTTATAGCGATACGTTGCGTAGCTCGATTAATCATTTAAGAATTGATTAAATGAGACAGATTATGTTATCCAACAGAACCCGTAAGGACTCGTTGCCATAAACTGGGTGGATCTATATCTAGAGACGAATTAAAAACAAGTTCTTTTGGAAGGTTTTAAACTAATAAAGGTGAGCAAGAAAAAATCTTATATAAGCGAAGAATTAAATAAATATTTTAGGCCTTCTAATTACAACTACCGATGGAGAAATAACTTGCTTTTACCAAAGGTTAAGCATAGTTTTGGAAGAGATGCACCAATTTATCAACTTATATATAGTTGGAATGCCTTANGACAATAGGTACGGAGAAATTAATTTTTGAGGGTTTTACGCGCTACGAAGGACGTGACCGTTATCGACGAGATAATTCGGACAAAAGAAATACTTTCGTCGAATATTTTTTTTTTCGACACTCGGAAAAGGCCAATGGCCATAGGGTCGTATGATTAAATAAATAAATAAAAATAAAAATTAGAGACTGTTTGAAGAAAAGGACGAATCTCCGGGTTTTGACGAAATCCTATCGGCGCCGAAAGTTTGTGGGTGAAATGTGGATAAGTTTATTTAAAAATATTTAATGAAATTTGGTCTTCTGGTAGGTGCCCGGCGGAATGAGAAACACGGTGGATAGTTAGGATATATAAGAATGGGAACCCAAAAAATCCGTCAAATTATACGTAAACACGCGATTGTCTACATTAAGTGAGATATTTTTGCAATTCTATCGCGTATAACACGTTCGAAATACGAATGAAACGATCCGATATTTATGAATTACAAACTGGATTACGAGCTCGATCATATTTTCGTATTTGATTATTTAGTGTATTAAAATTACCAAGTGTGAAATTGCGTGTTTTAAATGTACTATAAAATTTGGGAAAATGTGTGCTTTTTTAATTTATTTCTACTTTCGGTATGATTTCGAACGATGAATCGTAGCTGCGTTTGACGACTTCGTATCACTAACAAAATGTTAAATATACAGATGTTAAATGCGTGATACTCTGGCGTCTAGTGTATCGGCGCGAGAGATAAGATAGGATAAAATTACATTTAAACGAGCAATTTTTTATTGTGACATCGTCACAACGCCAGGCTACAATTTTTCGCCACGATGTTCTTAAGTTTTCTAGTATCTTGTCCCTGTACATCATGTTTTCCCGCTAGCAATGGAGTCGTGCCAGTCATCCGACTCCTTTCAGGGAAAAAGTTTTTAATTGGAATAACATGGCTTCTTGTTTGCGTCGGAAGTTCACGTATAGTTAATCGGGTCTCGTACCCCTAAACTTCCGTATCTGGTCTCAACTTTAACTCAGTTCTCCGTATTAAGGAAGGGCAGACAGCGCGAATTTATAGGTCTACAATGTTTTAAAATTGCGTCCCAACGAACGAGAGGCGTTCGGCCGTACTGTATTCTTAGTCGGGCATCGTTTGCTCTATACTCTTTGCACGATCTTGCACACGATTTTTCCGACGTTCAAATACAGTAGATCCCCCTATAAAACCGTTTCCTATAGTTATGATTCCTATAAAAATTGTGGCAGTATCCGTAAACAACGGTAAAAATAACTCCTATAATACGTAAAACGTCATCGGGCAGCCGAACTACTTTCCCGCCGTCCGTAGCGCCACGCTACGGACGTTTAGGCGTAAATTGAGTTAAGTATCGTCTGTTCATATAATTATATATAAATTAGGTACTGTACATATAATTATATATTAATTATATATAAATTAGGTACTGTATATATAATTATATATTAACTTAATTTATTGTAACTTTATTATAANTTAATTGAAAACATATGCTCGCCATCTCAAAATTAGTAGTGGCTTGCCCCTGTACATCATACTTTTCCTTTATCAATAGAGTCATCTATCTGACAGCTTTCAGGGGAAAATTTTTGAATTGAAATAACGTGACTTCTGGTTTGTGTTGGATGTTTGTATATAGTTAATCAATCAGGACTTCCTGCCTCTAAGATTTCCATATCTGGTCTTGTCTTTCATCTGTCTAACTCTTTCTCGAGATTAAGGAAAGACAGACAACAGTGGGAATTTATAGGTCTACAATTTTTTCAAATTGCGGCCCAATGAAGCTTCATTATGTCGTCTTTGTGCCTGATTCTAATGTACACCCCAACTTTTAAGACCAAAACAGTTGCGCAATAGAATCAAGAAAACATGGTAAGTAAAAATTTTAAAAATTATCTGTAGTATGGTCTGATTTTAAAGCATGTTAGGTTCAAAAGCATGCATATAATTATAACAATGAAAAAAATCAGTAAATTGATTGAAAGCTAGCTTTTTCTTACACTAGTAGTAAAACATAAAGCATTTGCTTGCTTCTCAAGCAAAGCCAAAGATAACATCCAATTTTAAGCATTTTACTTGTAAATACTTAAAATTTTCCAAGTTCCTGCCTTAATGCTTCTGTAAAGGAAAAGTAAAGCATAGCAAAGAAATTGATTTATAAGGTTTTATAGCTTTGGCAAAGAAAATATTGAATGGATGACAGGATATTTGTTAGGAAGGAACAGAAAGGTGGTGTGTCATCTCCAAAAAGATTATTTTTTTTTATTTGCAATATGTATTAGGTCCTGGTTTACAAGTTGGTTTTGCCAAAGATTTGGGAGTTGATTAAAGCAGCTTGCAAGACTAAGTGCAAAGTAAGTAATACAAAAGATGTGTTTGTTTGTGCATTTTTAAATTTAGTAAATATGATGATAATATACAGATTATATAATTATAATCTGTATGAAAATTTATGTAATAAGATGTTCAGGAACTGCATGTAAATCAATCCTTCAAAGTTTAATTTGTTCAAATTTCAGACAATAGAATGTGTTTCATCCAAAGCAGATAAGTGGATTAAGTTTTTAAAGACAACAACTGAAAGCTACAGGAAACATGATGGGAACATTTTATAATGCCACGTGCAATTGGTGTGATTGACTATTTTGTATACATTTAAGAACATCGAAATCATTTCATGGAAATTTGCAACTCTGTGGTTAATATATCCATTTACTGTGATGCAAATTAGATTTTAACAAGTGTTAATGCATGGCCAGGTTCAGTTCATGACAGCAAAATATGAGAAAGTAGTGCTGAATGAGTCATGAGACATTTTCAGCATGTTCTGTTATTGGATGATTCTATTGCTCCCTGGTTATAACTAGTTAGTGCTTTTGTCAATTATCATCATCAAGCAGTGGTGTGGTCCAATAAAGTGAAGGTTCCCCAATTTATAATATAAAGTGCAAGTTGTTTCATTACACAAAGTGTCACCCTGTATTGTTTTCTGCTTTGTTTTGCATAATGTCACTAAATATTTGAATGATGATACTGATTTCCCAGAATCAAATACTCATGACCTAAATGAGGACGAAAATTCATCTGATATCGAGAGAGTCTGAAATCAGAGAAACTAGAAATTTAACCAATACACACGTTTCAGAGGAAAGTAATGTTTTACAAACTGGTTGTTGAAGATGTGGTGAATTAGTGTTTATTTTCCCTGTTGCTACATGTTATAACTTAACTTTTGCCACTTGTCCTGTTGAACAGTGTTCTTAGATTACACAAGCACCTACAGACTGTTCCTGAATAAAAGGAATAATAATAAGACAAAAAAGAGTTAGCTGGTGTACAGCAGATTGATGGATTTGTGTCTGTCTCTCAACTTCATCAGTTCTTTCTTTTTTTAATATTTTTATTACCTGTTCTACTTGCATCTCTTTCTGTTGTGCTTTCATAATTTTTTCATTGGCTGACCTTAAGATCAGGATATAGCACCAAAAAAATTCACCAGAAAATTCTAATGACAGCTTTTTGTTGCTAGCATTGCAATTTTTCCAAATGAAATCTGATATTACTTTAAGTTTGATTGTACTTTTATTTTATTTTAAGTTTGATACTTTTATTCAAATGTATGTAGCAGTAATAGATTTTATCTTACTAAATTCAAGTTTATGCTTTTCTTAAGCATAAGCTAAAGTAAATAGCTTATGCTTAAGTAAAAAAGAGTAAATAACAAAAGCTTTAACTTTAGTCATAAGACTTAATATTAGTAGAGACAATTTCCTGTGTGAACATTAGTGTATAGGAATGTGAGACCTCCTATTCCCCTTTATAATACAATCAGGCCTGGAGCATATGCATTGTTGCAAATTGTTGTTCCAGATCTCTCATATTTGTAGAGAACCTGATGTCTCACCTGGCCCTGCAATGTTCATTGGGTGACAAATTTTGAGATGGGCAGTATGGCAATACAACAAAGCTAGGGTTTCTCACAAATGTGTGCGGGCATGCAGTTGAGCATTATTTCTTTCTGTAAAATGACTGTTTTCAGCCCTGCCATAAAAGGCAATATGAGGGTGCTGGATTTCTTGGGATATTAATGGTTATCCCTCATACTATTGTTAGATGGGATTGATTGTTATATGAGCCGGCATATTGGCTTCTCAGGCCAGCATGCCAACAATGAGTGTGTGTTGCTCAACAGTAAAGGCAGAATTGAAATAGACCTCTACGTAATACGTGCTGATTGTTCTCAAATGATATCAGGATTCATCATCAAAGACAATACAATTCCAGTGTGTAGCAAACCATGCTTCTGTCATCGCACCACTGCAAACCTGTCATGTCCATCAAATGAAACCAACAGTGTTTTGTTGACATTAGCAGTCATTGTGCATGCAAATTTTCCTCTTCTGGTTGCCTACCAATGGTTTGAGAAGAGAGAGTAGTATATAATGGAGGCTTCCACCTGTCTCCGAATGGTAGACAAAGATCTTATTGCAGCAGTTTGCATTTATCTCAATATTAGATAATCGACTCTGGCACCCCACATAGATACCAGAGAGATATCATCGTGTATATCTCTCTGGTATCTATGGCTAATATCCTATTTATCAAATCGTACGTACTATGTTAAGGTAAAAAATTCAATATCAAAACCATTTCGAGTTAACAAAGGTGTACCACAAGGATCCGTTTTGGGCCCTTTACTTTTTAATATTTATATAAATGATATTGTAGAGACTATTCCTGAGAATAATATTATATTGTATGCAGATGATATTGTTATAACATATGCAGATTGGAATATTCATTTGGTTGAAAATAATATAAACTCTTTGTTATCTAAATTAAGTAAGTATATGGAAAATAATAACTTAAGAGTAAATGAAAATAAAACAAATTATATTTGTTTATCAAATAAAAACAAAAAAGTGAATTTAGAAGATATACAAGTAAGAATAAATAATGAACGTATTCAAAGAGTTAATACTGTAAAATATTTAGGAATCGAAATTGATGATAAGTTACGATGGAACAATCATATAAATAATTTAACACTGTCTTTATCTAGATATATTGGAATACTGAAAAGAATAATGAGTTTTTTAAATTGTGAGACTGTTTTGCGCTTGTATCACGCTTGCATGGAACCTAAACTTCGATATGGTATTTCTGTATGGGGTACAGCTTCTTCTTTTGTATTGAATAGATTGCAAGTTATACAAAATAACTTTATAAGAGCATTATATAAGTTGCCTTATGATTCCTCTGTCACTTCTTTTTATAACCAGATCAAAATTGATAAAATAAAAACTTTATATAAAAAACAAGTTCTTTTGGAAGGTTTTAAACTAATAAAGGTGAGCAAGAAAAAATCTTATATAAGCGAAGAATTAAATAAATATTTTAGGCCTTCTAATTACAACTACCGATGGAGAAATAACTTGCTTTTACCAAAGGTTAAGCATAGTTTTGGAAGAGATGCACCAATTTATCAACTTATATATAGTTGGAATGCCTTAAAAGAAGATTATAAAGAATTGTGTACTTACGGACAATTTAAACGGGCTGTGAAAAAATTGATATGTGATTAGTTGAGTGTATTTTTTTTTGTTTTGATGTTATTGTATTTTTCTTTTCTGTTCTTTTTTGTTGTTTTGTTGATTGTATACTTGGTAAAAGTCTGTATCATTAATTTTTCTTTTGACCCTTGAAAAAGGCCAATGGCCATAGGGTCGTATGATTAAATAAATAAATAAAATAAAAAAATAAAATAAAATATATGTGCACTTGCATACCCACTGACCCAAACACGCTCACAATCGAGTCGGAATAGCCCATATGGCAGGCAATTTGGCCATCCTGCTTTCCTCGGTCCAATGATGGGACCTTTTTCAAATTCTACTAGCTATGTGTAATGTTTTTGACTGCATTGTACAGGTATGCCTCGCATTTGAAGACCTCCAAACAGTATGTGACACATTCTAAATTCTGTAATTCTTTGGAAACCTTTGCTTAGAATGCCAAAATGGAAATTTTAAGGTAATCGTGGCATTAATCATTTACAAACCTAGCTGCTGAGTTTTGCAGTGATTGGATAATTCTGTGGGTGTGTAACTTTCTTTTGTAAATGTATTGCACAAATTCTTGTTTACAGGCACTCTTCTGGATAAATCAAGCTTGAACATTAAGTCAACACTAATTATAATATTCTTATCAACTGTCCATTTTCTATATATGGGGCCAAGTATAAAATGCCAGAGAACATGCTATACAGTCGACCCCCCATAACATGGTAGATACGTTCCGTTCTTTATGAATCCATTTTGTACGAGTCCTTGCCAATCACAGCCTGGCACGTATGCACTTTACGGACTACGGCTGTTTGAAAGGTTTTCTTCCATAAAATTAATCGATTCCTAGACTAATTCAACTCAACATTTCCAAAATATGTATATTTTTTTGGGAATAATCTGTATAAACTATGCTATAAACTAAAAATTGTAGGATTACTTACTGAGTGTGCACCATTAGACGTCGTCATTGCTTAAGCTTGTTTTTGTCGCGGAGCAGCGCACCAAACGGCGGCTGCGATTTCTGATAAGTTATTTTTCTGCGAAAACTTTGTTCAACTTTGGAGACATCATTAATATAAATAATTTTTATGGCTGTTGAATAAGAAATGTATAAAATTAGTGCCGTATTAGACTTACGGTACCTAATTTACATACTGTACAGACGATAGTAAACTCTCCGTAGCGTGGCGCTGGATGGTGGAAAGTATATACAGCAGAGCCTCGATTATCCGACTCAATTGGGGACTGGGGTTGGTCGGATAATTGAAAAGTCGGATAACCGAAAAGTATGAAAAAATCCATTATTAGTGTAGTATATTATTATATCCCATATAATTAGTATATTAGTATATCGCTATTAACCTACTTCGCGTTGAATTTTCCTCCGTGTTAAGCCTAACAAAAATTTCTTAAAATAATAATCGTCACTATTGTATCGTTAAAAATTTGAAAATTAAGCCTCGTTTAAATACTGGTTTCCTTTCATGGTCGAATGAGTGTTGCCAGTTAAAACACAAAAATAATATTAAAGTAGCCAAGACATAGCCAAATATTGTAGCGCCACATCACTAGCGGATATTTGAAATTTGCCGACTAGGACGGTCGGTTAACCGAGGTGTCGGTTAATCGAGGCTCTACTGTATATATAATTATAATAAAGTTACAATAAATTAAGTTAATATATAATTATATGTAAAGTACGTAATTTATATATAATACTGTACAGACAATAGTAAACTCAATTTATCCGCCTAAACTTTCCACAGCATGGTGCTGGACAGCAGAAAGTAGTTCGGCTGCCCGATGACGTTTTACCGAATTATAGGAGTTTTTTACCATGTTTGTACGGATACTGTCGCAATTTTTTCGCCGTCATATAGGAATCCGAACTATAGGGGGGGGTTGACTGTATTATGTAAGGTACTGGGTATTAATTCCTTCTAAAAAATTGTCCAAGCAAACCAGTAATATTTGTTTGCAATAATTAATACCACTAAGTTCAAGTTTATTTGATCACACATCATGTACAAGTAAATCTTATCTAAGGCAATTTTTGATCAAATTTGCACCAATAAACAACAAAACAGTCATTTCACTTTGGTATATCCAACCTTAATTGCATTTTTTCTTTATTGACTATTTTACTTGATAATGTTTACATTAATTTTGACAAACCTTTTGAATGAAAAAATTAATTTAAAATGGCTTAAGTTTGAATTTTTAAAAAAGAAAAACTAAATGAAACCATAATTTTAATGGATGATACAGAATACAAAGTAATTGACTCTTGATGATTGACTGCAGTTTTTATTTACTAAGAAAGATAAAGTACAATCAACTTTCCATTATTTTAATAGCATATAAAGTCTTCCTTCCCAGAACAAAGATGCAATTTTTACTCGCCTGAAAACCTAAAATCCCAGCACAGTTCTCCAAATTGACAACGTATTGCTTGGCAATGTGCGATATTTCCTTTCCCGTCTTACGGTTTCGCAATTCTATGGAGGAACTGAGACTTTCCGGCTGCCTGTAAATGTAAACATGTCTGATGCTGTCACAGACTGCGGCAAAGCTAAAGTCCTGCGATCCGGAAATGAACTTCCTATCTTGCTTGGATGCCACAACGTATCCTAGAGCCGGATACGTGGCGATGTGTTCTAACTTGAAATGTTCGTCCTCTCCTTCACTGACAATGTTCTTTGGTTGCCAGACGAGACCATCGACGTCATAACGAAGACACAACACTGGCAAAGATTCCGTCGAGTGTGTGGTGTTGAAGAGCCATTGACGTCCACTTAGATTAATCTGAAAAATGATTTTGGAATTCAGAGTAAAACAATGATATTAAAAATATAGTCAAACAACAAAAATTATAATAGTAGTGCAGAATGGAAATATCTTATCTTCAACTAAACTCCCCAAGAGTACATTTCAAATAGACAAGGAATTGAAAAAAAAATTACATATTGTGCTGTAATTATAGACCTTTAAAAATCCTACACTAGGAGTGTCACAAACTGATGTAATGGCCAACTTTTGGTTATACCACTGCACTTGGGAACCACAAATTCAATAATAATACAGCCTGTGGTAGGCCAAGTGTCCGGTTAGAGAGAAAAGTATTAACTGCAAATTATATGATCTAGAACACAGATGTCCTTCAACTTATTTTTAAATAATCTTGTCAGGGCATTTTACTACTATAAAAAAGTACCAAAGGTATCTTCACCTTGACATAACAATAGATCTTAGTTGGCCCTACCAGTAGCAGTCTCAATGATTGATAGACAGGTAATGAGCAATCAAAGTAAGATAACTCCCAACTTGAAAGAACAGGATAAGCTTCCTATTAAGAAACTAAGGCAGAGATGCTTGTCCTTTAAATCAGGCAGAAAATAACATCTATCCGGTATGTTCCAGCAACCAAAAACAGTACTAAGAGAGGAAAAGAAGGAAAGATACATTTTACTGTATAATGGAATTATACAAGAACCTGAGGACATCCAATTCCTGATTTTCATTTGTAAGTTCATAAACAAAAGGATTTAAAATTGGAGATTGTTTTGATACTACCCTGACTTTTAATCCAGATGGATGGGCTTTTTTTGGTAATGTTAGAATTTACTGGTTTCTTGTGTATCTGGCAGGAATCTGCTGAAAACAATAATAATTGTTGTTATAGTGAAACATAATATGCTAAAACTGCAATGCCATATCCAGAGGAGCCTAATTTTTTTTGAAACAATTGTGTTAATTACATTCTATAATGTAGATAAACCATTTTATTTGATAGAAAGTACAATGTCATGTCCTAACCCTCAACAATGACATAAGCTGGAAACTTTGATGCTTTCAGTTTATTCTACAAAGGAGTCTGGAAAATGTTTATAGCTGGTTAAAAAGTACAAGTGCAAAGAGGAATTTTTGATAACACTTGAAAATCTAGTTAATTTGGGTTAGTACAGGGGTCGGCAACCTTTTGAGTCGGAAGAGCCAAAATTACAATTTACAAAATTTCAAAGTTTTTAAAGAGCCACAAAATTTTTTCTTGCCAACAATAAATAGTACTCGCATAAATAAAGTTTTTTGATAAAAACTAATCTATTTATTCATATATAAGTATTGTTTTTCACAACAAATTAGATAATAGAAACATCCGACGACGCGTGTCACGGGGAGGGGTGCGGTGAAAAGCGAGTACAAGTGGCTGAGAGATAGAATCGGTGCCTAATCCTCGTTAATTAATTTAATCAATTCAGAACGATTTTTAAATTTTTTTTTTTTGATAAAATAAATATTTGCAGGTTGCCGACCCCTGGGTTAGTATACTTATTTTGTCCTTATCATTAACCTATCCCATGTTCAAATTTTTCTCTGTTGTGTGTGGCCGCCATGTTGAATTTTTGTCAATGTTAATCCTAATGAAAAAATTCTTTTTTGTTTT
>NW_019387199.1:10087-13443 GCF_000671375.1 Centruroides sculpturatus | reverse complement strand
TTCACCGTGAAGGATTAAATTAATCGTTTAGTATTAATGATTCCCATACCGTGTCGCTAGGAATACACGCGAATATAAAACGTTGATATAAACGTGATCATTTAAAATATTTTATTTAAAAAAATTACATTTATATATTAAATTATTAAATAAAATATCTTCGGCGGTAGAGTATATTTTTTTTGAAAAAAAAAATGTATCTGAAGATATAAAAAGTTTTAGAAATGCTGTCATTCACTCACTGCAACGTATCAATGTATATGCAGAGTTCTATATACAGATTTGTTACCTACAGTGAAACAGGATGTACGGTATTTGATGTTAGGGGATATATTTCTAAGCCTCTAGGGATCTGACAAAGATTGACAGAAGCCTCTTCAGATAGAAAGAAGTTCCAAATTTTCTTCCGTCCTATTCAACTATAAATAGGAAAAGTTAGAAGATTTCACTATTTGAAAAGATAGAAGCTATTATTTTCTATGAAGATGAATAGACTACATTTATGCTATTGCACCTTCTGGCTATTATCAGTAATATACCAGGTAAATTTACCTTGAGTTTATTTACAGCTATGAACCATTATTCCTAAACTCTTAAATGTCCAATAAGTAAAAGAGAAATTGTTTCTCTTTAAACTTTCCAAATAAAATTATAAAGATTATAACAATAATAAATATTTGTAAATAAAAAATAATAATTAAATTTTGTTAGTTTCGAAAGTATACATTAATTTGTGGTAAACTGTAAATTAATTAGTTAATTTAAAAGTTTTGGAGAAGTAATTAAAGGTTTTATTATATATTTTAGCTTATTATCCTTTATTATTATTAAAATAGCTTTTGAAAATACAATCATTCGATCAATAATAGAATAATAATAGAAATTTAATTTAGATAATAGTCGAAAAAATTAAATCAGTATATTGATAATAATTCTGAATTTCACAATGCCAATTAAAGCTAAAATATATTTGTAAAAACTGCAAAAAATGAACGTGAGCTTGATATTTAAGAATCAATTATTATTATTTAAAAAAATAATAAATTATAATGGAGTTGAACCTCCAATAATAGACACCTCCGAACAACGGCCAGTTCTAAACAGCGGCCATTTCTTTCAGTAAGTATTTTTGGCATATAAAATAATCCCCAAAGAAAGGCCACCTTTTATGTTCCCCATCAGTGATTGTTGTTTAGAGGTTTGACTACAAAATAATTTTTTATAATATTAATAAACCGTTAAAATTATACACGTTACATTTAGAAAGAAATTTAAGATAAAATAATAAATATTTTATATAATAATCACGTACAATACATTTAATAAAATTAGTTAAATAATTTACATATTGTATAATTTATATTCTAGGAAATCTGCTATTAAAGAAACAATTCTAAAGAACTATAAAAATAGAAAAAAGAAATTATTTAAATTAAATTCTGTTTAAATTTTTATAAAAATAAAACAAATGGTTGTAAATTTTTGACTCTTACTAACAGGCATCGTCCGATAAGAAAATATATTTAAATAATGTAAAGAATGTCTCTCCCACATTAATGAAATTACAATATTTAATTTTTATTTAAAAAAATAAGTCTTCGTGTTTAAAAAGTAATATATATTTTAAATTATATTTTTCATTAAGAAAATAAAATTTTATGTAATTATTCTTTCGTATTATAAAAAAGCTTTAAATTATTCTTCCTTAATACAATAAAATATTTAAAAAAACACTCGTAAAAGTAAATTATAAATAATTGTCACCTGAAAATATTTTCGTAAGTTTTAATAATTTATTTTTCTTTCGACCTAAATATTTTGTGTAATTTTATTCCTTAATATACTTTTTCTATTTTTAATTAATTTTTTTAATTAAAATGTGTTTTAATAAACAAAATAAAACAGATAAATGTATGCAGATTATTTCGATTGTAAATTTAATAAAAATTGGAATATATTATTTGAAAGTTTTTAGAATTAATAAACTCTCTCCTTCTTTAATAAAACAAATTTTATTTTAAAACTTTTAACTATTGATTTCAATTTAAATATATTGAAAATTATTATCCTATTTTTTTTTTTACGTAAAGAAAATGGCAATATTGTTGATAAACTTTCCCGTCATTCTTTATTTATTTTCATTCCAAATAATTGCTACCATTACCTTTAAATCTTCAGATGGAGCCATACCTTCCGAAAAAATGGTCCGATTTTCCTGAAAATCTCTAAAAGCATTTTTCCTAGTACAGAAACCTCCTTGCATATTTTCAGAAATTTCGGCAAAAGGAATCATGCTTAATTAAGCTTCAAATTGGGTGAATCACACTAAAATCCATACACAGAGAAAAAACCCCAAGGCCCCAAGAGTCCAATTTTTGAAGGTAATTTTTTACTATCGCTATACTTTTCCTCCGTTATATAATAGCCTGAAAAATAATAAATTAATATATTATAAATTTTCTAGTCATTTAGTTACTGTTTGTATCAAAATTAATTGATAAGATGACGAATTATCTATCTGCCAATATATTTACACATTACGTAATTTTTTTCTTATATACTTTTAAAATTTTCTATATATTACTAAACGCCTACAAGAAACAATTAAGCAAATTCCTAAGAACAGGAAGTTAAGTAAATCTCATACCAAGCATACCGAATACTGGCAATGTTTCAAATACCTGCTAATTACAAATACTGACGTTTAATAAATGATTTTGCTACTTTCAGAAATTCCTTAACGTTTTATTCAATGATAAAATTTTGCATTACTGGAATTGTTACCATCACGTGATTTCCATGTTGCCTTTATGTAGATATTTAAGGAAGTAATTTTTCTCTTCTGTCGCCATTTTCTTTTTCCCTTGTGTCAAAATCTGCAATTCAATCCGATTCTACGTTACATATTCATTGCTACCTACTGCGTTAGTTGAATTCTTTGGATAATCAGACAGAAGATTTGAATAGGGGTGAGAGTCTTTCACTTCTTTGTAAACGGTTTCTACTGTTGTTTTCTTTAGCCATCATTCCGTTTAAATATTCATTGGTATATGATTTATTATTTTTGTAAACTTCTGGAAATTTTCCTGGAGTTTTTTCTTCTTTAGATAATATTACATTAGAAGCAATTGTAATATTTGAAATGGAAGAAAACTTCACTAGGCATATATATGTGTGTGCGTGTAGGAAATATTCCAGATCATAAAATTGAAACCATTTTTTGGAATTCAATAAAAGTGTAATCTTTCTTCGATTGTCAAAAAAAAATTATTACGAAAATTTTTAATGTTCTTAAGAAAATATAAATATAAGAAGGAAATCGTTTATTTAATATTGAATTTAAAAAAAAATATATA
>NW_019387199.1:0-8305 GCF_000671375.1 Centruroides sculpturatus | reverse complement strand
TGCTTCTAATCTTTCCATATCTGGTCTCGATTTCTTCTATCTAATACCGTTCTTGACATTAAGGAGGAACAGCCAAACAGACGAACGACAGTAGTAATTTATAAGTATACATTTTTTTTTTTTCAAATTGCAGCCCAAAAATAATATAAATAACTTATTAGAACATATGCTTAGATCTTATTTATAATACTCATTGTTTTAGATACAGTTTTGTATTAAGAGTGTTTTTAAAAGCACATATATATTATATTTATTTCTTCTTTTTTTGAACATAATATATAGATTTTAACTAAATGTGCCGCAAAATGGCATTAATACACAAATGGATTTTAAATCCATTTGAAAGCGTGATAAACTCGATTTATATAAATTCGTACGTATGTATAAGATATTTTAGATAAGTAAATAGCATATTTAAAATGTTTATGGTATAAAAAAGTATGTTACAGATAAATTTTCGAATTGGAATTATAGTTGAAAGATATCTGCGGTTAGAACGGGGCAAACGGAGTACTTTCCCACAAATCGAGTAAATATTTTAATAAATTATAATGATAAAAAGTGATTGAGATATGTAATTTTAATGTTATACCTCCGACCTTTGTCCATCTACACTACTGTATTCTGTAATCTACTTGTGAAAAGACCCAAAAGATTAGATAAAAATTTATGATGTAATTCTTTGTCTACAAGCTTTGCCACCTGGAAAATTTTCTGCATACGCCCATGGCTATTCATAAATCTTTTCAGAAAAACAGTTGATAGAATAATTATTAAAGCAATTTAGCATGAATACTGAATTGACGTGTTACTGTTTATGATTTGTAAGATGACATGCAACCAGTACTCTCTTGGTATTGCCATTAGGTAATTGCTTCTGAGTATGACAGAGTGTAACACATTGTAAATATCAGTTAGAGAAAATATCTCTTGTGGTATAGTTATTAGCTTGATTACTTCACTTTTGATACTTATTACTTAACGCTGATAAAAATCTTAAAATTTATTCATATCAACTATACAGGTAACTTAATTTAATGTAGTAAATTAAATAAGATCATAATCGCATTCAAAGTAAAGAAAGTTCAATAGATATTTTTTAATAAATACGAAACTTATGCAAATAATTAAGTTAAAACTATGCAAATAACACTAAAATAATTGATAATATAAAACATCTTTTTATATTTTTAAAAATTAATTTTATTTTGCCTTAATTTTGTAAAAAAAAGTAAAAATTCTAATTTAAAGTCTATTGTTAGATTTTTTTCCAGATACAATACAGTATTTCATAAATATAAAAATATCACATATTAAAATGATGTATAATCTGATTTAAAAACACTTGAAATTTCATCTTGTTCAAACATAATCGTGTTTAAGACATTAGATCTGAAATATTATGTTGATTCTGAAAAAAATAAAGAAAATTTATTCGAAGATGATCTAGCTCGGAAATACAACAGCCATTTTATCGATTGCTATTATGATAATTTGATTGTACGCCACGCAATTATTTACTATGACCACATCATAGCGTGCAATCAAGTACCCTACCCCTACCAAATCTTGGATAATATTATTCAAATGTCCTTCATGCAATGCAACTAGAACAGATAGTAAAACAAAACGATTTTTATGCTGATACCTAAGAAAAAACCACCGCATAAAAAGAGAAAAAAAACAAAAAATATAAGAAAACAAACGAATTTTTTTCTTCTTTATCCCAAATTTTACATTTATGTTATTCAGTTTTCCATTCTTTTATTTATGTAATGAATGATAAAAATGGTAATGAGGAAGAAGTGACAAACAATCATTTTATTTTAAGCGGAAATAACATCAAAATGATTCTTTATTACAGTTATAATAGCTCGAAAGGATTGTTTTCTCGAAATATTCTACTTTAGTTGTATAAGTTTCTAATAAAATAAATCTCGATAAAAGTAATTATCCTCTTTAATGGTAATTATATACAATCTGCCACGAATATCATCCATTTAAAATCATTATACAGATTTCCAGGAAAAGGAAAAGTGGGTAGAAAAATACAATTCGGATTACAGAAGAGATGGCTTAAAAGATAAATTGTTGAAAGAATATATTTCCATTGCAAAGGAGCCCGTTTTAAAAATCACAGATAGAATGTTCAGAAAGTCTTCATGTGACTTTCATGCCAGTAGAGCATCGAAGTAATGACACTTCTTAGTTGTGGGATTTTAAAGAGGTCAAGCTGATGACTTTGGTTGAAGGTAATGCTATTGAAGGAAGCTGTAAAAAGCATGGTCCAGAATCTAATCTTGTTCTCTATACGAAATAGACGGGAAAAAAGATGTTCGGATGATTGAAAAGCTTTATAGTTTAGGTTATAAAGTTATATACTATTACAGATTTAATTGTTTTATTTATTACTCAAAATTGTAAAATTTCTTCCATGAAATAAATAAATCTAATAGTTTGTATTAAAATTAATATGCGAGGTTAATATACGCACAACAGTCACGAAACATTTTGCTTAACCGCTTCGTAGCTCATGCAGTTTCCTGTATTTTTTCAAGGTTTGACAAAATATTAATTAAAATAGTTATTATAGAATAAATTTATTGCATCACGAATGACATTATAATGGTATTTTTTTAATTAAGAAATTTAAAAAATATATATATTTTTTAAATTTCTTAATAATTTATATAATATTTAATCATTTATTTCCGATAGTTTTCTCTCTAAAACTGTTGTTTCTTTGTAAATTTTTATTATTTAATTGCAACGAGCAATTATTTTTCATGACATATCTTCACATGCTTAATTATCGTTATAATTTATCATAATTACAAATATATTAAACTTATTTTAAAAAATTCAGTAAAAGTTATATTTATTAAAAAAACTTCGATAATAAAGATTCATATTTAAAATAAATAAATAAAAATATGTCGACTTTAGTCAACTACCTTTTAAATGTTACAATAGTCATGTAATATTTAAAATAGAAATAAATGTTGAATTTTTGACAGCTACAATTCCGAAGGAGAAGAAGAAAATATAAGAATTTATCGTAATCAGTTTTACTTGTCTATATTAATATTTCATAATAAGAATGCGAAGGGAAAAAATGACAATAAAACTTTATAAAGCTCTCTAGATATTTGAAGAAATGAAAGGTACAATCGTTATAACAAAAGTAGCTATAATATTCCATTCAAACAGTCATCACTTGCAAGTAAAGAGCATTTTCTGAGTAGGTTATTGATCAGGAGACATACAGGAATAGGTTGAGTGAGCTTGGCTTGAGTAACAATAACTTTTAACAGTATAGTGCATGATGGATGGCTCTGCTACTTCAACTCGGTGTTTCCACTGCAACTGTGAAGGAAAATGGTAGTACAGCTAAGAAAACTTTATTCTATCAGGATAACAGGATGTGACAGCCGAGATACCACCGACCATAATTACTTAAAAAGTGTATTACTAAACGCCAGATTCTTACTTTAAGTTGGGTTACGGAAGATGATTTACTTAGCAAGAATTGTTTTTTTTTAGTTTGCAAAAATTTGCTTAAAATTGTCTTCTGTTTACTCCAATGCTCAAAGGATTACCATTTCTTGGACAGACAATAAAAATGCAAAATTCTTCAAGAAAACTTTTCTGTTTTTTTTTTCTATTTTTTATCATCTAAAGTCACTTGAGATTCGCCAAACCTTAGAAATTTCCTCTGCTTTAAAAGAAGACTTTCTGGTCTTCATCGCTTCTTCTATAAAAGAAAATGGACTCTATAAATATGTTATGCTCGATTTTACTTCGATTTGATACTCTTATAAAAGAAAATATTATGTATAGAGTTTTTTTAACGTATTGGAAACCTTTCTGAAAAGTGTTTCCTTTTTTTCTTACCTTAATTTAATCTCAGTACAATAGTCCTGCTTTGACTTTTAAAACGAACGATTGGAAAATATTTAGCTTTATAATATTATATACCATATATTTTTCTATTACGTATATATGGGAATAAATCAAAATACTTCAATTCTCCTCAGAGTGTTCGAATAATACATAGAAACAGTTTTTAAGATTGTATGTCAATCGTATATAGTTTTTATGATTTGATAGAATATTTTGCCTTATACATTTGTGAAAATGCTTTCAGATACGAAAGATATTACCTCGAAAATCATAGAAAATGTCTGACTTCATTAAAAAATCTATTCATCTAAATAGAAAATGTTGAAAGAAAATAAAACTGTATGGAGTTTGGCAGGATTTTAATAGAATCGCATTTCATTCATCACCTAAATAGAGGAAAACTCGCTTACTGGTAAGTTTGACATTGAAGAGAACGAAAGAAAGTGATAAATAATAAAAACTTTAAAAATATATATATAAATTTTTCCGTGTATAGGACACGTATACACGTTTGTTATTTGCATTCTAAGTCTGCAAGATTTATCTAATTTCAATACACAACTTAGAGTTGTATCTTATTCATCAAACCTATTGTTAGTCTGAATAAACAGTAATCTCAGCTTTTGTGTACATTAAGTATTAAAGAGAGATGTATTGTGAGAAAGATTATTTATCAGAATCTTCATTGTGTACAACACACAAAACCTGAAACATATACAATGTTGATTTTCTTTATTTTATATATCGACCCTACAAAAAAATGAATGAAGAATTAATTAAGCCATTTTTGTCTTTTCAAGAATATTTTTTGTAATTTTCTTTTCATTTAATATATTTATACTAAACAATTTAAATATTATTAATCATATATAACTATTAATTTAAAAATATTTATTATAGTTAAAATATAAAAACACATGTTTTATTGCTCAATATATGAATAAATATTTTTAAATAATATAAATTTTATATCGTAAATCCAGCAAAAATTATTGTGGCATCATCATAATGCCACAATAATTTGCAATAATGCAATTTTTAAGAAAATTTTTAATTTATTTAATTTAAAATATATGCTCTCAATCTCAAATTAGTAGTGTCTTGTCCCTGTAAATCATACTTTTCCTGATAACAACAGTGTCATGCCAGTCATCTAACTCTGTTCTGGAGAAAACTATTGAATTAAAATCACGTGATTTGGTCTATACCGGAAGTTCGTATATATTTGATCTGGTCCTCCTGTTCTTGAGCTTTTTATATCTGGTCTCGACTTTCATGTATCCAACATCTTTCTCAAAAATAATTAGGAAGAACAGTTAGTCAGTGGGAATTTATAGGTTTAAATTTTTTTCAAATTGCAGCCCAATAATATTTTAAACTAAAAGTTTAATATTAAAGTGCGAGGATCATAAATGATACAGTTCAAAATATTGTAATATACTTTATCAAAAGAAATTAATAACATTGAGGATGAAGAAGAAATATATCATTTCTTCTGAATAAAAATACTCAAAAGCTTTTTTGACGTATGAATGAAAACATAAAATTAAAAATTATCTGAGATTAATTTGCAAATTATATTTTTTTAAATCACTGTAATGGCTGTTTATTAATGTTCTCACGCATGATTCCGAAGATATGAGCGAAATTCCGGTTGATTAATTTGAAATTCGATTATTAGAAACCGTAAAGTAGAAATTTTCCTTAATTAAAATCAGCTATAAAATGTTTAGTATAAACATTTCAGAATTAAAAAAATGTATGAGATAAATTTTCCTATTTTACTCTTCTTGTGATTGTATAACGCGCAGCCTCATGAAAAAACTGTGTATATTTCATGACCATTATGGAAATTAAATCTTAATTCCTTGGATTTCTTTCTCTGGAGCATCTTGAGAGTTTTCTTATGCCACTCTAACTGATGAAAATGCTCAAATTTTACCTTTTTTCAATGTCTCGCGCGATAACGTTCCTATAAGCCTCCGGGCATTTGTTACTGAATATGTCGTTTCTTTTATACAGAAGTGAATGGGGATATTTTAAACAGCTGATAAAATTTTAAATAAACTTATCGTAAAAACAAATAATATAATGCATTTTACGAATTTTTACTGAAGCTTAGAATGAAATTATATGAGAAGTTTAAAAGATTCACCTGCGATAATTCCTGAGAGAAATATTTTAGATATGTTTAAATTAATTCGATTTGCATAAAATTATAACTAAATATCGTTTAGTTATTGTGACATAATCACAATTTTATTCATGCTCTAACTAATTTAAAAACAGGCTTTCCTCCTCTGGTCTCGATTTTTACATTCTCGAGAGACTTTTGAAGTCACGTGAGTTCTTGTCTAGAACGGAAGTTCGTGTATAGTTAATAGGGTCTTCAGCCCTAAGGTTTCCGTATCTGGTCTCGATTTTTACCTATCTATCTCTGTTCTCAATATGAACGAATGACAGACAGACAGCAGGACGCTAGTAGGAATCAGTAAGTCAATCAATTTAAAAATTGAAGCTCAATGAGGTGGTTAATTTGAAGTAAAAAACATTTTGCAATGGTATACTATGGAATTCTGTTAAAAAATTAAGTGCACTATCACTTCTATAGTCAAGTTATTTGCAGCTATCAAAATATCTTGAAGTCTATCTTATAACAGAGTTAACCATTAGATTTTATTAAGTTTATTTTGCAGGCAAAATTTTATTTCGGAAGAAATACGTGACAATATTTGTGTCTTATTCAATATCCGTTGCACCATCAAAACGTCCATTTTGAAATATAGAAAAACGAATTATTTATAAATAGAAGCAAATATATAAAATGTGATAATGCCTATTTTTACTGAAACTTTTTATAATAAAATGAGATTCATATTTAAAATAAATAAATAAAAATATGTCGACTTTAGTCAACTACCTTTTAAATGTTACAATAGTCATGTAATATTTAAAATAGAAATAAATGTTGAATTTTTGACAGCTACAATTCCGAAGGAGAAGAAGAAAATATAAGAATTTATCGTAATCAGTTTTACTTGTCTATATTAATATTTCATAATAAGAATGCGAAGGGAAAAAATGACAATAAAACTTTATAAAGCTCTCTAGATATTTGAAGAAATGAAAGGTACAATCGTTATAACAAAAGTAGCTATAATATTCCATTCAAACAGTCATCACTTGCAAGTAAAGAGCATTTTCTGAGTAGGTTATTGATCAGGAGACATACAGGAATAGGTTGAGTGAGCTTGGCTTGAGTAACAATAACTTTTAACAGTATAGTGCATGATGGATGGCTCTGCTACTTCAACTCGGTGTTTCCACTGCAACTGTGAAGGAAAATGGTAGTACAGCTAAGAAAACTTTATTCTATCAGGATAACAGGATGTGACAGCCGAGATACCACCGACCATAATTACTTAAAAAGTGTATTACTAAACGCCAGATTCTTACTTTAAGTTGGGTTACGGAAGATGATTTACTTAGCAAGAATTGTTTTTTTTTAGTTTGCAAAAATTTGCTTAAAATTGTCTTCTGTTTACTCCAATGCTCAAAGGATTACCATTTCTTGGACAGACAATAAAAATGCAAAATTCTTCAAGAAAACTTTTCTGTTTTTTTTTTCTATTTTTTATCATCTAAAGTCACTTGAGATTCGCCAAACCTTAGAAATTTCCTCTGCTTTAAAAGAAGACTTTCTGGTCTTCATCGCTTCTTCTATAAAAGAAAATGGACTCTATAAATATGTTATGCTCGATTTTACTTCGATTTGATACTCTTATAAAAGAAAATATTATGTATAGAGTTTTTTTAACGTATTGGAAACCTTTCTGAAAAGTGTTTCCTTTTTTTCTTACCTTAATTTAATCTCAGTACAATAGTCCTGCTTTGACTTTTAAAACGAACGATTGGAAAATATTTAGCTTTATAATATTATATACCATATATTTTTCTATTACGTATATATGGGAATAAATCAAAATACTTCAATTCTCCTCAGAGTGTTCGAATAATACATAGAAACAGTTTTTAAGATTGTATGTCAATCGTATATAGTTTTTATGATTTGATAGAATATTTTGCCTTATACATTTGTGAAAATGCTTTCAGATACGAAAGATATTACCTCGAAAATCATAGAAAATGTCTGACTTCATTAAAAAATCTATTCATCTAAATAGAAAATGTTGAAAGAAAATAAAACTGTATGGAGTTTGGCAGGATTTTAATAGAATCGCATTTCATTCATCACCTAAATAGAGGAAAACTCGCTTACTGGTAAGTTTGACATTGAAGAGAACGAAAGAAAGTGATAAATAATAAAAACTTTAAAAATATATATATAAATTTTTCCGTGTATAGGACACGTATACACGTTTGTTATTTGCATTCTAAGTCT
>NW_019387198.1:0-13445 GCF_000671375.1 Centruroides sculpturatus | reverse complement strand
TGTGTGTGTGTGTGTCTGGATCACTTATGTCTGAAGAGGGGAACAAACGGGGTCTTGCCCTCCTCTGGGATCGACTAAATATTCCACAATTTATAATCCTTAAACTGATTGAGATATGTAACTTTACATTCTCGACCATTGTCTGTTTTTTTTTGTAATTGATGTAATTATTTGTCTCCAAGCTTTGTCCCCTGGAAAATTTTCTGCGGATCTTTATGTATATGTGTAAATATATATGTTTGTATATTATAAACTGTATAAATAACATATATACAATTTAGAGATCAATTTAATCTTCACCATGTGAAAATTAAATTGCTCTTTAAGTGCTGTCTTTAAAAGCTTTATTATTTATGAATTAATTATTACATACTTTTAATTATACTTTTTCAGATTTTCAAAAGAAAAAACATGTTAATTTTTTACTTTAGTTTACGATTTGTATTGGCAATTGTACTGGAATATACAATAAAAAGAAAACACGGTTAACCGAGTTCTGGGCCGGCTGTATTTGTATTAATGAATTAAATCCACAAAATAATATTATATTTAAATATTTTTAAAACACGAAGTATCTAAAAACTTGTGATAAAAAATTTAACATTATTTATAAAGAGAAGGTATTTCTGTTTGAAATAATAAAAGATTTAGACTCGACTATATTGGTGTAAGATGTCAATTTAGTTTCCTTTCTTTTCATTTATAAAAATTTTATTAACTTTTGTACTGATTTAGCACATAGAAGTTGATTTGTATTTAAATATTTTTTAACTTTAATATATAAATTAGTATTTTAAAACTTTTTTTAATTTAAAATATTTGTTATCGTCAGCTTATATTTCTAATCAGGAGATAATATGTGATTTTTTTTATTATAAATTTTATTTTTAGGGAATGTATGAGTCCTGTTAATTATCCAAATCTGATAAGCTTAGGTAGATTATTTAAATTTATTATAAATAATTTTTAATTAAGTTAATTACAGATTGTGATGATTGTAAAATATTGCAAAAATAATTCATCTTAATATATTTTATAAATGTTATTAATTATCTCAAAAAATATTTTTATATTAATATTATATTAAGTCGTATAACTTTACAGTAGGTGTTTATATATGCCTGTACTTAACATGCCTGTAAATTATAAGTATATAAAATTTCACCATGGTACAAAGAGGGTAGACTCCATTTTTCACTGTATTATTTGATTTTAAAATCTGCAATATCTTTATAAATCTTGAGAAAAGATGAATGCCTTAATACACAATGATAAAATATATTTAAATATATTATCAATTTAATTTTATATCCTGTGAATTGCTAAAACGGATCATTTTTAGTTTAAATAAGCAAGCACAACATAAACAATTTGTAAATGAGGTGGCAAAACCCTTATTGCAGCTCCAGTATATCAGACCTTATTATTTAGGGGTAGGAGTCCGACTTTGATGTTTTATATATCTCTCTCTATATATATTATATAGGTTACATACGAAATACCGTTCCAATATAAATGCTGCTCTCACGTATTTCTGTTACTCAGTATAAGGCTCCTATCGTGAAATGGTTTGGCCATCTCTATACTAAACCATTATTAAACGTTTTAATATATATAGCAATACTAATAATTGTTACATTTAGAATATAGCTAGAGATTAGAATATACTTATATTACAAACCCTAAAATCTTTTATAAACTTTCTCAAATTTTGTATTTAATAAAATCATTAATAATGATGACTTTCTGTAATCTCGTTAAGTTCTCCCAATTTTTGGTGAAATGAAATCCTGTAACCATCTAGAAATTCTTCTCTCAAATCCCTGGGGTCACGACTCCTGTTTGGTAATATAGATAAGATTAATTATTATAAAAATTGTGTCGAAATTGTATCGTCGACTGAGAACCGTGTAAATCCCGGTATAAATCCATTTAATCTGCAATTCAGTCACAATCATTTTAAAGGAAACTTTAGAATTAAAATTATAAAGTTATCGTATTAGATCAAGGCATTAATTTACTTGTTTAATTATCAAATGATTATAATTATCAACAGCTTTTGGCACTAATAATTTTCATCATATCAGTATCATAATATTCCAATTTTCTGATAAATTTATATTATTCTAAATAATTTTATCCTTTTCTAATCTCTTTAGTAAATTATTCCTAAGCGACAACAGTAATAATTATTATTTGAATTACTCTGAAACATGTAAAAATCCGAAACAATTTCGAAAAAATTGAACTTAAAATTATCATAAATATTGATGGTGATTTTAGAGGTTAAAAATTTCGAATTTTATAAAATTAAAATGACTTTTTTAATATATAAATATGTTTAAATAATTTATTTTTCAAAGAATTTTCTAAATAAATCTAAAGTCAAGACATAAACAAGAAGATTTTTTGAGTTCTTGAAGGAAATTCGAACATTTTGTTGTATACTGTTATAATTTCGTGCTATTTAATTTAAAAAATATTTTTAAAATTATGTTTTAATTAAATAATTATTTAATTAACTTACTTATTAATTGAGTTTTAATGAAACTTCAATGATAAGTTAGTTAATTGCTATGTGGTAGCAACTTTTTGTGACCAATTATTTCAAAATTATAAAATTCATATTATTTTTTTAAAATAATTCTTTATATAGAAAATAAATTTATATATTTTGAATTCTTTAAAAATATTATATTAAACGAATTTCTTTGTAGTTCTTATAATTAAAAGAAATAAAGCATATATTACGTCATAAGCAATCGTAATCACACGTGTTTATACCATGTATGACGTGAATTTTTTTTATTAAATTATTTTAAATTTAAACAATAATCATAATGCTTTGCTTTGCTTTTTTCAGATTTTTCTTATTCGTATTAATGTACTGTATTAAATTAACAAATGCGAATCAATAATGATTTTTATTTCATTTTCAAGAATTAACGATCACTAATTTTTTGAAAAATTTCAAATTAAAGAATTGTACAGTGAATTAGTGATGAATAAAATGAATGCTTTTTATATTTACAAACGAAACCTGACAAAAAAATAACTGTTTTAATCTTCTTAGACAAGCAAAATGCCGCTGTGGATGACATTTTCAAACTTCTTTGAAACGTTAAAAAATATTGCACTTTCAAAAGTCAAATGGTTAAGAATAGAAATATTCTAAAAGGAGATCTCTCTCTCTTATTTTTATTTCGACACAAACTATGCAAAACAGAATTACAATTATTATCTTAAACAAGATATAAATTGAAATAAACATGTTGCGACACGTCAGTCGTGTAGGCGTTATGCTTCTGGTAAAACGTGAAAATATATTGCCATTTCTCGACAGTTTTCTTCTCTATTAAATTTAAATAAATTTGTAATTCGACCCATTTTTTTTGGCATGTCTACAAAGGTTAAAATGCTACTAATCTCCGGAAAATTAGAGTACAACTATTATAACGTTAGGTATAATCGATTTAATGTATAGAATAGATATCATTTCATTTTTGAATCCGCGTTTCTTCAGGCGTTATTGGACTTTTAAAAGAGATTTACCACACTGACAGTTTTTAATACAATCAGAGACATTCGATAATAGAAAAATTCATTTTCCAACCGATCGTTTTTAGTAAGTGCTTGAAAGTCGATATTCTTTGCTAATTTGCTAATTTAGCGCGTGTTTTTATTTTTCGTTTAAGAAACTCGCAAAAGTGTACAAATAAATTCTCATTAAAAGTATTTTAATTTCATGAAAGGATGATTCACTTCAAAACATAAGATCTGGAAAACATTGCATTAAAAATTCTCTTTGTTCCTTTGTAATCAAAGCCGATTTTCTTGTGATAAATAGCATTTTCAACCACTCTCGTTGCCCTGTGAGAATAAAACATTTACTTTTACAAATAATGAAGCTTTGATACTTACTTAATTATATTCTGTAGTTGAATATAATTATTAGCTTATCAAAACTAATGATCAAAACAAATACACAATCTTTTAGGTAAAAATTATAATTTTAAATAAAGAAAATATGTTTATCCTATTATTTTATTTAAAAATATTATAAAATTTTATTTTAAAACGAGAATAATAGTAAAAATTTCATGCCGTAAAAGATTACGAATTGATAATCACGAAACCGAATAATTCGTTGACGAAAACTGCATTCGGTATGATGTTTTTGAGTTTAGAACTTAATATTTTCTGACTTTAAATATATTTATAGTAATTATAACATTTTTTTATATAAATTAAAATAAATTATATTCGTTTCTCAATATATTTATGGTAGAGTTTACATTAAAATATTTTCTCAATGCCATTTGGTAGTTACGAAGATATAGAAGGATCGTTACTGGTTGCCACACTCGCTTTGGGATCGATATACTTGATAGAGAACGAGGATCTTACGATTGTAGAAATAACATGGAATCTTTTTCCTCATCAGGCAAGTCGATTTCATCGCGATATAGTCAGCTGCAATCGCCTCCTGTTCTAATATCTCTTAATATAAGTACGGTTAAAAAGAATGTAAATATGCACTCAAGCTAAGTAGATATGGTGGACTCGCAATGCAGTCATTAAACGCACTTTGTATGGCGAAATATTATATATTATGTTTACAGAACTCTAAACAATAAAGTATAAAACAATTCGAGGTCAAAGAATAAAAACTCGGGAACAAACATAGGTATCATGATAGCATTTTAATTCGATTCTGGAAACTTCAAGGACTATTTTTACATCGCTATAAAATAAAAACCACCACAACCAGCAACCATTTTATTTAATCTAATATTATACAATAATGGAAAAGTTCCCATAAAAAACATTACAAACTTAGACCAACATTCCGATTTGTTTTAATTTTTCTAAACTTCGTATCTTGGTCTCCGAATTTTGTTATTATTATTTCAAATTATTACCGAGACAATTACTGTATAAAAGAAGAACATATTCCAGACTTTGATATTATGTTTTATTTACTCTAATACATTGAATTAAAAATAAATTTACACTTACAAAGTTTTCAGTTGTTTTGAGTTAAAGAATTTAAAATTTAGCAATCAAAATAACAAATAGTAGTATATAAATTATACACGAATCAATAAAGAGTAATTGTAAGTTCAACATAAATTAACCTTACTTTTTAATATTTGTTATTATATAACGTCATTTCTAACTACAGATTTAAAAATTGTTCTAGTTTCATTTATGCCCTTTGTAATTTACATTAAAATTAATCCGTACAAATCATTCTTTCTCAGAAAAGTCTAAATCGTTTACTGTATTTCTCTTGTAACTGATATGGCTTCAATTGAATTAAAATGGCTGCCTGAAGACTTTCAAGAATACTTTCTTTAAACAAAAAAATATGTGAAAGAGTAAAGGTTTGGATTGAATTTTTTACACAGGGGACTTATAAAGATAATTTGTAAATTATTAATAATGAAATCATTTAAAAATTTAATTACTTCTTTCATTTAATTGAATTATTAAAAGTTGATACATAATCCTAAGAGTAGATCTCTGAAGTTCCAACGAGTGAGTATGGATGAGCAAGATTGTATCCGCATTCGCTAGACTTTAATATAGCATGGAGAACCTATTTCTGAGTATTTATTGTCAAAATATGCTATAAATCGCACCTCAACACAACTTCCAGCTTTAGTTAACTCCTTACAACCTTGCTTTAAGTTATATTGTCTGTTCTATATAGAAAATAAACTTACAGTCGACCCCCCTATAACACGGTAGATACGTTCCGGTTTTTATGAGTCCATTTTCTACGAGTCCAGCCTATCACAGCCCGGCACGTATGCAGTTTACGGACTACGGCTGTTTGAAAGGTTTCTTCCGTAAAATTAATCGATTCTAGACTAATTCGATTCAACATTTCCAAAATACGTATAATTTTTTGGGAATAATCCATATAAACTATGCTATAAACAAAAAATTGTAGGATTACTTACCGAGCGTGCACCGTTCGACTATGCCATTGCTTAATTAAGCTTGTTTTCGTCGTGGAGTGGCGTATCGAATGACGCTCGCGTGCTTCCTGATAATTTTTTTTTTTTGTGAAAAATTCGCTGAACTTTAGAGACATGATTAATATAAATATAATTTTTATAGACGTTACATAATAAATGGTTTTTAGTAAGTCCGCTGCTCGTTTAAACTCAACGGTTTGTACGATATCCGCTATTGGTCTAGATTCGACCAATCCTGTCGCGACACGAGTCGGCGATGACGTTTTACTGAATTATAGGAGTTTTTTTTTAGCATGTTTGTACGAATACTGTCGCAATTTTTTCGCCGTGATATAGGAATCCGAACTATAGGAACCCGTGTTTTAGGGGGGTCGACTATATTTGTTTTTAGTATGTGTTTAGTACTTTTTAAACGATTAAATACAAATCGAATTAGTAATTGATAAGTATTTTAATATGTTATTTAAACTCCTATTCGTTGATTTTATTTCAATTCGTATTCGTTGGCTATTTTATTTTTTCCTGTAATATGGATTATTGATATCCGCGGATACAGCTTGATATCACTTCTTAAAAATCTTAATTTATACAAATTAATTTTTTTAAACTTAATTACATATTTGTTACACGTAAATAATTCGTATTTCTTTCAGTAATTTGATACTTGAGCTAATTGGATATCATAATTCTTCAGTAATAAATAAATAGGATGTTTATAAGTTTTGAATTCTTCAAGAAGAATTTATTACTTATGATATAAACTATATTTTAAAAAAATTGTTTGAAAGAAACATCTGGAAAATTTTTCATACTATATCTAATACTGCCATTAAAATGATTATTATTTTTTTAACGTCTGAGATGTTGATCTGTCCACAACTGTGTTTCTTTTTTGAAGAATCCCTGAGAATTGCAACCACTTGAATTCCTCCAAAAAAAGAGGATTAGGATGAAATCTATATCTTTTTTTCGTACTAATCCCTTTTTCATCCCTTGGAGATGAATTTCATATTGTCTTGAAAGGTATCGCTTACCAAGGGAATGGATTTCATGGGAATTGGGAATCCCCATAAGATTCAA
The DNA here is from genome assembly GCF_000671375.1 of Centruroides sculpturatus. Lineage (NCBI taxonomy): Eukaryota > Metazoa > Arthropoda > Arachnida > Scorpiones > Buthidae > Centruroides > Centruroides sculpturatus. The sequence continues at coordinate 6,378 of NW_019387198.1, read as the reverse complement.
CTTGAAGATGATACTTGATAGAATGATGGAGATTGGGAACCACCATATTTTGATCAAAGAATTCCGATCAAAAGATACGTTAATTGCCTTAAGTTGAGAGAAATTTTCTTCTTTCTAGCAGTTTAAATTAATTCGATAAGATATATTTTCAATAAATACTTCCACGTAAACAATTAATTATTCAAAACATTTAAAGGATTTAAGATAATTATAATCGTGAAGAATTATTTAAGAAATTTTAATATTAGAATTAAATTTATAATAAATTTTATATATAGGCTCTATAATAAACATATATATTATACAATACAAGAAAATTATTCAATTCAGTTTATAGTATTATGTATAAATTTATCATCATTTTATTTTTATTTTTAAATTTTAATTTAAATTTATGATATATGAATATAATTTACATTCATATAGTCTAATATTTAATTAAATTTTAAAATTGTCCGCAAAGAAAATAAAATATATATATATTCAATTTAATTATCTTATAAATGAGTAAAATAAGCTATTATTTATTATATTGTCGAGCGAATATAATAGCTTTTAACTATATATTTAACAAATATTAATTAATATTAATTATAAAGCGTATTTTACAAATGTTTCGATAATTAAATTCATAACATCTAGAGTGTAAATAATACTGTATATTATCAAGAAACGTAGAACAAGATAGAAAAATGGACTCTTCAAATAGAAGCTGAACCCACAATTTTGGTAAAACGCTCGAATTAATGGGCATTTTGTCAAAAGTGTGCCCAATTTTTCGATCTTTTTCTTCACGTTGTATTGTATTTTATTGTTGCGTTATGGTGTATTGACAGATCCCGAATCTACACCCGTCCAAGAATTAATGTCTTTATTTTTAGCCTAGTTCTTTGAGGTGCTGTTGAAGATCCACTATTATTAAACCATAATGCAACATAAAAGATGCCCAATCTATTGTTTAGTAAAGGTATCTCCAATTCATTTTTTTGGTAAATTGCCCAATAAATTTTGGTTTTTACCAAACTAAGTTATGAAAGATATTCCTTGAAGAAGAAATTAATACGTGAACCGAACCCGAATTAGTAATTTGTGTGTTCGATATTATCTTTTTATTAAGGTTAGCAAGTTACTCATTTCATATAGTTTTATATACAGTTATATACATAAAGGAAGTTAAATTAAAAAAAATTTACCACAAATAAATTTTAATACAAAAAAACTTTGAATTTTATTATACAAGTTTGGAAATTACGATTATATTAATTCATATTCCAGTTTTCTTTTTATCGATTAATTTTCTTTCTGTATCAATATTAAATTTGATAAAACTTATAATTTAGACTTTTCTATACATTATTCAAAAATAAATATACATTTTTTCGTACTTATTAGTTGTTCATTTCGATTTCTTGCCAGTATAATATTTTTTCCTCGTATTTTACATTATTAGTAATTTAATATACCTCGTGTTTGTCTATTCAGTAATTTAATATTGTTGTGTCCTGTATTCAGTAATCTAATTTGGCATTTACTAATTACGCCTTCAAAATTTTATTTTATTTAATTTAAAAAAAAATCTTAAATAAATAGAAATTGCATATTTTATTTATCAGACACAACAGAGAAATATATTTATTTGAAAATTCTCAAATAAAAAAAAAATTAACTAATATTAAAAGTTGCAAATTTGTACATATTTATCGTAACAGATAATGGAATAATAATAATAATAATTGGAAAGATTTTATGACCAGAACTATCATTTCTAACGTTAACAGAATGTCGAATTTTTCGTGTATTTGCTGCTTAATTAGCAAGAAAAAAATATAATATACGTTAAAAAATTATTTGAATAGCTTATTTAAATTTTTGAATAATAATTACGTGTTTCGGATACTTATAAAATGAAAACAAAAATAAAAGAAATGAAGAAAATATTAATTATAGTATCTTATTTCTCGTGTAAAGTCATATCACTAAGCGGCTGTTGGACGAGATGAAAAGAAAATTCTGACGAATGACAGACTTAGGACTTATGGTTGAGTGTTTGGAGATTTATCCTTGGCGACATCTCTACCAGATAACTCGTCCCAGTAGACCCGTACTCCATTGCTGGCGTCACCATTTCAGACTTGAAACGGTCCATCATCCGGCGATTTGTCCCAAGACGCCACTGGTGTCGGTCATGCTGAGGAACATCCAATGATGTGTGTCTTCCGCTCTGGATAAGCTACGTGATGCCGCTAAACTCTCGAAAGACGTATATGCTCTACAACAATGCCTAAATTTAGAATGACAACCGTAAACACTTCCTTCCTTCGTGTTACTTTTAAAAAAGATCTTGCAAACTTCGGATCGAATTTTATATCCATTTAATTAAACATTATATATTTATGAAATAATTTACATATTTTAAGTTTATACATGAATTAATAATTTTATTTTATTAAGATTTAAATACTGTATAAACTCGAATACAAAACATCCATATTTTTCTTTACCATTATGCTATTTTGGTAGCAGATTATTCGTTCACTTCTTACATAGTTCTGAAGGAAGAATTCTATTTAATTTCTAATATTTTGACTCGATTATTAAACTCACAACTTCTTTAAAATATAGTAGAGCAGTTTAATGTAGCGAAACTCAACGTGGAAATATGTATAATGTAACACACCAACGATGCGTGACGATGAACGTCATCCACGTTTTTCCCGTTTTATTTTTTCATACATAGTCTACATCCTGTATAATATAAAGGAAGAAAAAAAAAAAAACTTCTGTCAGTTTAAACTTCATTTCAAAAGTGTATTATGGTATTTGCTGTTTCGCAGTCTTATAAACAGCTTAAATCTTATTGTGATTCACTAATAAGTTTAAGTAATTTATACGGTTATAAATGTCACAACACGAAATATAAAAATTATTAAAACTTTTTCCAGTTTTTAAGTTACTCTTCGACGTTCGAAATAATAAAAACATTGATGATGTATAGGCCTAGATCTAGTACAATTAACAAAACAGGAAATTATTAACATTTAATTGGAAAAAAAATTATCCTAGTTTGTTATTTTGGTCACGAATTTCGTATTTTTCTAGTGTAAGCAATAGTAAAAAAAAAACAGGAAAAAATGTTGGTTTTTATGATTTTTTGGTACTTTTATAATCTGTAAAATCTATGAGTTCGGTTAGGTTAGAAGTAACAAATAATAATAATTTAACTTGAGTTTATGATGTGTTTTATGGCCAAAGTACTGATTCGATAAAGGAAAAGGGGGAAGTACAGTAGTATAACATAAAAGAAGAAGAAAAAAAAAATAGTCATTTCTCTTTAGGAGATCATAATAACTCTACCTAAGGGAACAAGAATGCAAATTAACAATGAATCAGCATTTTAATTAGTTCTCTAGTCAAAGATTTCAGGAAATTTTCTCTTGAAGTAGGAATTTGTAAGAAATATTCACATAGTTTTACAAATAAATGTGAGAAGCATTTTACACTCGAATTAATCGGAAGATTGTAAACCGTGATTACGAGTTGAAAAGTAAAAAACAAAAAAAAAATTATAAAATTTAATAATTTATCAAGTGAGTTTAATATAATTTTATTTTTCTTACGAAATCTTTCGAACTAAATTCGAGATTTATCTATATTCTTTGTTTTTGTTTTTTTATTGAATGTTTTTTTTATTCATATAACATTCTCTTCAGATTTATAAATGATCATTAAGTTTATTCTTCCACAAAATTGAAGTGATTTCTAGTGGTTTTATAAATTACCGATGTGTTTATTTTTCAAATAAGTTTTATAACAAGATTTTTCTTCTAACATGAGTAGGATTGTGCATCAGCCATGACGGTCATCTCAGACATTCATTGTGCTATCAGCCAGTCACCTGCAATCTTTCCTCAGCCGGAAATAATCCAAATCTCATAGGTGGGGGCAACGCCCGCACTACCACGCATCCCTGACCATGCTGCACTCGAGCGATTTCTTCAGCAAATACAGTGCCATCTGGTTGTCATTTCGCGAATTAAAATCTTCATCACCCCTTCATTAAAATATGTTGATTTTACTCTTTTCGTCGAAAAACTTCTTTTAAAATGTTAAGACAAATTAATTTTTTGTACATGATTTAATTATTTACGTATAAAACAAAAATACAGTGAAGCGTCGAAATAACGCCATTCTAAATAGACCCACCCTGATACAGCGCCAATTAATACCCATACGATAAATATAAACTCAAGATTTTTTGAAGATCTCATCATTACAAAATTTCTTATTGTTTGAGCTACCCCAGTTTAACGCTACACTCGATTTAGTGCTAATTTCAGGGACGAATAAGCGGCGTTAAATCGAAGTTCGAATGTTTATCTTGTTTAGCTATATTAAATAAAGAGTCATCTATAAAATTTCTATTTAAAAAAGAACTGTGATGAGCATAACATTTTATATTCTAATCAGAATTATTTTGTCTACTCTGACATTGAAGCACTTATAACACAATTGATATCAAAAGATATTATTACAAAAAATTAACATTGAAAATATTTATTTATTTATTTATTTTAAGAAACTGAATTGATAGATAATATAATTTCTCCTGTAATGATTACTTACCATCATTTTCTTTATCGAGATCTTTATTGAACTCATTTTCATTCATGAAGAACAAGTTAGTTCCCCAAAACAAGTTTTTTTTTACAATGGAAATTATTGACAAATTCGTACAATGTTTTTTTTTTTTTTTTTTTTTTTAAAAATGCTCATCAGAAAGTAATTATCCAATAAAAAAAACATTCGAATTCGATGAATTTGTAACAAGTTTTTGCCCAGTTTACAACGCACGGAATGGTAGAAACCTTAAAAAAAGTTTAGTAGGTTATTTAGTAGTGGAGTTGATTGTTCTTAGATGCGTTGATCATGAACATTTCTTTGAATTAAATCAAGTTAAATGACTGAAATTGTTGGAAAAATATATAAAAATGTATATATTATATTGTGATTAATAGCTTTATAATAAGTATTGTACTGTACAGTACATAGAAGTAAAGCTGAATCTAGGACTGATTTTTTTTTTGTGAAATTCTTTGTTATGAAGTGCGTATTTTTAAAAAATTCTTCCATATTTTTTAATAAATACAATTAGTTAGATATATTTTTATAATAACGTATTCGTTATATATAAGATTTTTATAATATTAATTATAAAATATCTCCATTCAAGACACGTTTCTAAAGAATAAATAAGTAGGTTAATTTTTCTTTATAATTGCATCTACGTGTACAATAAATTCTTCTTATGCCATCTATTGAGATAATTTAGAGTTAGAAAATTTAAATAATATAATTTATTTTAAATTATATAAACAAGACACGAAAGAAGTTTCTTTGAAAATTTTATCATGTTATAATAAACAAGTTTACAAGAAGAGAAATCATCAATCGTTATTGGTAACACGAAATTCGTGTTTCCACTAGACAAGATCTTTTATCAAAAACACCAAATAACTAAACTGGCATTTCCCGCTGAGAACTTAATGCTCTTCATTAATTTATGGATGTAATTAAGGAATAAAAGTTCCGCCCATATTCGGTAACTTCCTTTCAGAAGGGGGAAAGAAAACTCTTTCTTTCTCTATCTGTTTGCATATTCTGTTACCAAATGCAAGAATTGAGGGAAGTGTTTTTATCTATAGTTAAATATGATCTATAAACGCGACTGATGTGGTATTGAAGTGCTCATTTTTTAAATATATTTCTTAGAAAGTCATGTTTTTTTTTTAGATTTTACAACTAAGATCACTTCATTTTTTCATTCTTCTAGGAATTACACATCAATCAAAACACTAATGTGACATAATAAAGGAAACAACATTACTTTAGCCCTGGACGAACCCAGTTGGAAAGGACACCCTCACCCCTACCATTCACCGGGCTTAGGTCCCCAATCTCACCCGGGCCACGGTCCTCCGCATCACCCGTCGAACCACAGTGCACAATCGCACGGATCTATGCCTGGTCCTATGCCACACCATCCCCCTCCGGGCCCTGGAGTTATGCCACATGGTCCGGCTATGCCTAGTCATCCCATGCCTCATACCATGCCTGATGGTCGACCGTTAGATCATGGGTAAGCATTTATATTTCTTTTCGATTATGGTTCGAAGTGGCACGATTACTGTAAATTCCGACCATTGTTTTACTTGAAAAGTTGTATTAGAATAGTTAATTTTGTTATGGGGAAAATTCTGAAATGTATTGAGAAAAATCAACATTTTCCGTAAAAAAAATACCCATTTTTAGAAAAATAAGTGAAGAAATTCAACATCAATCATCGTAAAAATCAATCTTTGTCTTATTATGCTTAACTCC
>NW_019387197.1:0-13592 GCF_000671375.1 Centruroides sculpturatus | reverse complement strand
CCTATATATTTTAAAAGAAGCTAAAACGAAGTATGGTTAACCGATTTTTGGGTCACCCTTTTATTACGATTAACACGGTTGTTGTGATCTAAAAATTAAGTGACAAAATTATATAATATATCGTTGTTCCCAACAAGTGTACCGCAGTCTACCAGTTGAGAATCTTGTTATAGAATTTAAAACATAATCGAATATCAACTAGGGTGCCGCGGTATACCGGTTGAGCCCGTATCATCATATTTTTCTATATTATAATATACATTGTATTCGCTATTATAATTTATCCTTTAAGGAATAAAACAAAATTTTTATTATTTATTAAATGTTAAAAATAAATACAGTAATATAAATTTTAAAAATAGTAGTAGAGAAAAGGGTGGCCCAAAAATCAGTTAACTGTGTTTTGTACCGTTTTCATGTTTTCATTTTGACGGAATTGTGGAAACACGAGTAAAAAAATAATAATAGTAATAAAATTAATTGTATTTTTAGGTTAATTTACTGTATATAATGTACGGGCGACTCCCTATAACACCGTTGATTATTTCGTTTTATATGAATTCCATGTTGTACGAGTCACTTAGATTTTACAAATACGCGAGACTTTCACAGCCCGGCACACGTATTTGTAAAATTTAAGTGACTCGTACAACATGGAGTTCATATAAAACGGAATTATCAACAGTGTTATAGGGGCGGGGAGTCGACTGTAATATACGGTATTAGTATACAGTACACTGCTCTGTTGTATTATTATATGTTACAGTGTGTAAAGTACAATAAAGTAGAACAATATATGAAAAAAATAGTGCAATTAGTACTTGTAATAATGATACAATTATGCTATTGTTATTATTAATAGTACTGTCGCGCTATTAATATAAAAATTATTAATTATAATTATAAAATAAATCTTAAACAACACCTTAAATCCTCTCTCTTTTCAGCAAGACTTTAATTTATTTATTTTTTATATTTTCTTCTATCTGCTTCGACAATATCACACTGTTTTTTGTACTACTGTTGTACTGAATTACAATTTATTTCTAGAAGAAGAGCTTCTGTAATGCCTCGTTTCTTTAATTATTTAAATTAATTAAAATCTTGTTAGCATTCTGAATATTTTTTAGTGTCAAAATAATGCATTATTCACATTTAAAATTGATTTTTAACTTTGAAAGTCTTTATTTTTATCCACTTATTGATTAAGTACACATTCGTGTTGGTTTTTGGGCTCCTGGAGGTCAAAACGTCGAGAAATGAAAAGACGGGAGTCAAAATTTGACCTCTCGCCATACTTTCCCTATGTTATATTTTATAATACAGTGCAATGAAAAAATGNACTATTAATTAACTGTGATGTAAGAGGTTTCTAGCATTTGTGACGTTAAATACTATTAGATTGTGATGTCACATCTCGAGAGACCATCGGTGTTTATGACGTTACGAATTAAAACATTGTTTATATCCCGTAAACACGGATATATTGATTAGATTAGTATAATTATTATCGTTTTTTCTCTGTGTTTTTTTACTGTATTAAGTAGTAGTAACGTTTTTGATGGCGATTTTTTATCTTCTTTAAAAATATTTTAGTGTAATATAAGTTAAAACGTTAATGCGGATTGATACTAGGACCGTCCTCCTCTCCACCGGCGGTCACCATAGCAACAAAATGTCGATAATGGATGGGACGGATGAGACTGTAACGTTTAACCAGTCAAAGTTTTCGACGGACGTCTCGAAAAAATTGACCAATCGCAACTAACGAGTGTCCTTCTTTTGTTTACTTAGTTTGAGACGTGAAATCGTCTAGTAACTGTAATATCTTGCCTGAGACAAAATGGAAAGCATATATTAATCAAAGAGTTGAGGCATTGCGTGCGACAATGTATCTCATTGGTCGGGATTTATGCCCATTGAGGACTGGACTGCTTAGTGTTGCGCCTAACTCAGACTGCCCGTGTGAATCCACCCTTACAGTGCCAATTATTATATTGGATTTTTGCTTTAAAACTTTAAATGATTTGCAATGAAAGAAATGGTAAAAAATTGATTTTTCTCCTATCTTATAATTAATTTCTATTATTGATTAATTTTATTTTAATTCATTTAATATCATTAATTAAACTAGAAATTATTTATTTATATTTGAAACGAAAATAATGGAAAATTTTTCGTAAAGAAAACGTAATGATTGAGAACAAAAGTCAACTTTTCCTCCTCCAATAAATTTCTTTTGGAACGAGAAAAAGCATTAATGCCGACGTCATATTCTAATTAAGCGTTTGTGACGTCATATAGAAACATTTTTCTCGAAGACACTTCGATGTGTTCCTCTTAAATGTCCAAGTGCTCAATACAGGAAATCCTCGTTAATTCGAAATCCCGTTTGTTCGTATCTGTCCCGTCTAAGAATACGGAGATTTACACGTTAAGGAATTCGATTAGTTCGAAATTCGAATTAAAATTCCGTCCGAACTGCGATATGCGTAGGTTAACTCGTTGGCTTAGATCGAAGTGCCTCCATGCTGTAAGAGAACAACCCTAATCTGGTCGATACGTCTTTGCCTTTACAGCAACACATTTTCGGATGTCACCTTACGTATGAACTATCATAAAACATGGGATTGAAAGATTGAGCTGCGATTGGATAGAAGATTGACATATTTGTAGGCTTCTGGTCTGCTACATTTCGAGGAATTCTGCCTTACTGTTTATCCATACTTTTCATTTCATTTAAGAATTCTTCTTTTCTTTTTCGATCAAAAAATTACGTTTCGCAAAATTTCGCGCTCGTCATTTTAATTTTAATGTTTTTTGATAAAAATTTCAATCTTTAATTAACACGATATTGAACTTATTTAAATGAATGTGGATAACGGAAAATATTCCTAATTTTTTAATATTAAGTTTCGAGTGAGGTGCGAAATAAATTAAAAAAAAAAAAAATTAAGATAATCTCGAAGCGCCATACGACGGTCATCTGCGATTATTTGACGTAAAAGTGACGATTATGTAAATTAGAAGAGTCACGTGATTAAATGCAAGGCGAATATAGTCACGTGACTTTTCAAGTCTAACTGCTAAAAGCCTTAAAAGCCACCGCGATGTTAATTAAGAGGTAAAATTATGTGTTTAGATGCGCACAAATTGCTGATAAACATAAAAACTATACTTTTATAACGTTATATATCCGATATATCGTTAAATTCACTTAATAAAAGTTAATAATAATTTTTCCCCTTTCGTTAATAATTAGAATTCGTTGACAAATTCAAAATTTTAAAAGCCTAATGACTAGCAAATCAGAGCTACGCGTAAATTGCTTCAGTTATTACGTCATACTCGATATTCGAATGTGATTGGGAGAAATAGATATATATCTACGACGTCATCGATGATAAGTTTTCAAATCTCCTCTCACAGTAGTTGTTATATTAATTAATTAACTCCTACTCCAGAATCAAATGAACAGCCATTCCGACCAAGTAAATAAATATAAATGGACATTAAAATTATATGATTTCATTTCGATTATCCGGTTTAGTCCGGTTTTATTATACAGTAAAACCTGTATAAGCCGGAATCTCACGAGATTTGCATTTAATTCCGTTATAAACAGGTTTTACTGTAGTACTTTGGCACGCAGAATCCAAAAGGTTATCTCTGATCTAGATAAGTTACTATTAATTAACTGTGATGTAAGAGGTTTCTAACATTTGTGACGTTAAATACTATTAGATTGTGATGTCACATCTCGAGAGACCATCGGTGTTTATGACGTTACGAATTAAAACATTGTTTATATCCCGTAAACACGGATATATTGATTAGATTAGTATAATTATTATCGTTTTTTCTCTGTGTTTTTTTACTGTATTAAGTAGTAGTAACGTTTTTGATGGCGATTTTTTATCTTCTTTAAAAATATTTTAGTGTAATATAAGTTAAAACGTTAATGCGGATTGATACTAGGACCGTCCTCCTCTCCACCGGCGGTCACCATAGCAACAAAATGTCGATAATGGATGGGACGGATGAGACTGTAACGTTTAACCAGTCAAAGTTTTCGACGGACGTCTCGAAAAAATTGACCAATCGCAACTAACGAGTGTCCTTCTTTTGTTTACTTAGTTTGAGACGTGAAATCGTCTAGTAACTGTAATATCTTGCCTGAGACAAAATGGAAAGCATATATTAATCAAAGAGTTGAGGCATTGCGTGCGACAATGTATCTCATTGGTCGGGATTTATGCCCATTGAGGACTGGACTGCTTAGTGTTGCGCCTAACTCAGACTGCCCGTGTGAATCCACCCTTACAGTGCCAATTATTATATTGGATTTTTGCTTTAAAACTTTAAATGATTTGCAATGAAAGAAATGGTAAAAAATTGATTTTTCTCCTATCTTATAATTAATTTCTATTATTGATTAATTTTATTTTAATTCATTTAATATCATTAATTAAACTAGAAATTATTTATTTATATTTGAAACGAAAATAATGGAAAATTTTTCGTAAAGAAAACGTAATGATTGAGAACAAAAGTCAACTTTTCCTCCTCCAATAAATTTCTTTTGGAACGAGAAAAAGCATTAATGCCTACGTCATATTCTAATTAAGCGTTTGTGACGTCATATAGAAACATTTTTCTCGAAGACACTTCGATGTGTTCCTCTTAAATGTCCAAGTGCTCAATACAGGAAATCCTCGTTAATTCGAAATCCCGTTTGTTCGTATCTGTCCCGTCTAAGAATACGGAGATTTACACGTTAAGGAATTCGATTAGTTCGAAATTCGAATTAAAATTCCGTCCGAACTGCGATATGCGTAGGTTAACTCGTTGGCTTAGATCGAAGTGCCTCCATGCTGTAAGAGAACAACCCTAATCTGGTCGATACGTCTTTGCCTTTACAGCAACACATTTTCGGATGTCACCTTACGTATGAACTATCATAAAACATGGGATTGAAAGATTGAGCTGCGATTGGATAGAAGATTGACATATTTGTAGGCTTCTGGTCTGCTACATTTCGAGGAATTCTGCCTTACTGTTTATCCATACTTTTCATTTCATTTAAGAATTCTTCTTTTCTTTTTCGATCAAAAAATTACGTTTCGCAAAATTTCGCGCTCGTCATTTTAATTTTAATGTTTTTTGATAAAAATTTCAATCTTTAATTAACACGATATTGAACTTATTTAAATGAATGAAAAAACGTCAGAACTGCTGAAAGTTTGTTTGTTTAGTTAGTTATGGCAACGCAACAGTTTGGCCATCTGCCTAGGAGATGCTTCCGGGAGGTCTTCTTTGGGGGAAACTGGCCCCTATTTAGGCGTTACAGAGGACCCGGACAACTCCACGTGGCCAGCCCGTCCGAGCGAGGCGCGAACCTACGACCGAACTCCTAGTGTTTAGGGGAACTAAGACCGCTTGGTCACTGGTGGGCCGGGGTAGTGAAAGACGGGAACCAACATATTCGAACGGACCACCCCTGTAAAATTTTGGGGATTTTTCGACCTCGTCCGGATTCGATCTACTAGTCACTACAGCAGTAGGCTGCCACCTTGACCGCTCGGCCATCCGGCCGTCCAAAAGATACTGTTTAAAGATGATGTTGGAAAATTAAACCCTCTCCACTTGCTCCAAATAATAATTTGAAATATATTTAAAGGAGGATTATTTTCAAATTTATCTTTCCATTTATTTTTCTATGGAGAATCCACATGCGACATTTTAAATCGTACGATATCGATCACATAATAACTACAATTAACCCGACAATTATTTCAAATACCAAACGAACAGCCGGATTGTTTATCGAGCCATCAGGCTAAATAATTACTAAGTAATTTGGTAGGCCGCCAGGCCACCGTTTCTTGTTAAATATGTTAATGATTCGAATATTCTACAGGAATATTCCAAAATTAAACGAAATTTATTTACTTATTTATAAGCATTATATTTAACAAGAAATAGTGGCCTGGCCACCGAGGCAGTCGGCCTCCTGCCAGGTAAGGGGTCGTCCATAAATGATGTCATGCTATTTTTGGAGAAGATTAACCCAAATTTGCATTAAACCAATTCCCTTGTCACACGTCGTATTTTTCAAACCCCTCTTTAAAATGATGTCACACGAGTCGTACTTAGGGTTGCCACCTCAGAACTTAGTCTCGCCCGGAGACAACGATTTAAGAAACAAAAAAAACCCATATGCACACATATACAGTTTTTTTATTTATATAATTCCCATAAAAATAATTAAGTGTTAATCGTGCGTCATTAAAGGTTGATTAAAATCGCGATAAATTTTTTTCGCGCGGGTAAAAATTTTTGAATTAAAAAACACATAAAAATATATATATATAGGTCAATATATATTTTTTTGAGGGTCCAACAGACCGTTTGTTATGTAATGCTATTTAACCTGCTCAAGTCTAACTCTAACTATATACTATAACTTACCATTAATCAACCAACATGAACACTGATTATCAAACTATCAGCTATGTACGCTATATCATTTCACTCTCAATAGACATCTCTTGACAGAACAGTCACAAGAAAGAGTACATTCACGTAGCATGCAGCGGCACTGCGTCTATGCCAGTTATAGACGTTATGTCTTTAAGCCAACGACTACTACACTAGTAATTCGGTACACTGGGGAAGAAATATATGCGACGGTTTGCATATCATTTTGTACATATTCGTTTCAACTTGCACAACCCGGAGAAATATTAATTAACTCCGGAGCCCGGAGATAACTCACTCAATCCCGGACAGGTGGCAATCCTAGTCGTACTCCCTATTTAAGAAAACTACAACAATCGGAAGTGGAAATCAGTTTAAGAAGTTTTATTTATGGTGTAAATATCAAACAGCTTACTCCAAAATGTTTTTACGACCATGCACTAGTTAATTATTTAAGTGCTTTGTTTATTGAAAGTACAGCGAGAGGTGCTACTTTGAATTCTTCGGGGAGATTTTGCGCGTGAATAAATTCTTCGTCAATCCATTCAATGTCTTCGGCAGAGTCACGTGCGATCATCACCACTAGTTCAGTCTGCCTCCTTGCTGCAACTCGCGCAAGTCGTTCTTTTCATTCGACTAGGGCTTGGCCTGGAGAATTTGCAGTACACCATTGAGAGTGGTGGTGCAGGCTTTTCGAGGAGACATAATGTGATTACATTATGTCTCCTTGTATGATTACACAACTGCCACATGCCAGATTCCGGGTGAACGTGGTAAATAATGTGTCCCGTGCTATTGGGCCACCGTTGTTACATCACAACCGACAGTTCTACAGAAAGAGAAGTTCCTTCTTCCCAAATTTCTTTCTATCGGATTTGTTTAACCCAAATTTTAATAAAAAAAACGCCAAAATAAAAATTACTGAATTTTCGAAAAATAAACATTAATAAAACAATAAAAGCCGGGATGGACTGTAGAAACGGTACGAGTCCAAAAATAAGATGTTTTATGTTCGGTACTACTTGTGCCGATCGAATTTTCTCCTATACTACTTTGGCCTTTTAATTCCCATGCAAAAGCACATAGTCAGTGGCATCTCTAGGTGGAGGGGAAGGTTTGTAACATGCGCTTATAAATACGAACGAATCATCACGTAATTCGAACGTCATCGCCTCTTTTTTTCTCTAGAAGCAGGTTATATAGAGTCGTTATAAAATGTCCCGGCGAAACTAGTAGTTTTTTCTGAGACTAAATCACAATACGATGATTAACAATCTTTAGTACATTGGACCGAACTAAAAGAAGCATCGAAAATGACTACCGTGTTTCCCCGAAAATAAGACAGTGTCTTATATTAATTTTTGCTCCGAAAAATGCGCTAGGTCTTATTTTCAGGGAATGTCTTATTTTTTCCAGGAAGAAGAATTCACATTTATTATTGAACAAAAAAGTTTCCAGGTCGAACTTAGACGAAAGTGACGTATATCCGGTGTGTCGAACTGTCGCCTTTTTATAGCGTCAACATCGGACTCGATGACCAATTAGTGCTTACTGAACCGTAGCACTATGCAAATGTCACGTGGCGTGTTCCCGGTCGACCAATTAGCCATCACCAGCCGTAACGTTATGCAAATCTGTGATTTCCAAGCCATAGTCTTATGCAAATCATGCCGTGTGGCGTAATTGTCTGCTGACCAATCAGTGGCTGTACTTTCAAAAAGCCAACGGCCACTTTCAACCATCTGTCGATGACCGTTACGACTAAAAAAATACTTCGCTAGGTCTTACTTTCAGGGGGAGGTCTTATATTTCGCAATTCAGCAAAATTTGTGCTAGGTCTTATTTTCTGCGGATGTCTTATTTTCGGGGAAACACGGTACGAACAAATGTACTAACCAGGGGACCGAACGGCGTTGGGGTCACCGATTTTGATCAAACTCGGCGAGGTTATAACGCATCCCCTAAGACTAATACGTGCCAAATAGGAAGGCGCAATATTCAAAATTACAGGAAAAAATCCAGGTCGAAAATTGCAAATCACTTCAAACCTTTTATTCGTAGGGTGTCCAGTAGCGCGCGGTGGGGTCTGGTCGATTTCGTAAAGGCGAGGTGGATGTTTCGAAGCTCGTCGGTATTAAGGTAAATTTTTTAAATACAAAACTCTAATTTTTACCTTATTCTCGGTACTTTTAAATTTATTATATTTATTCAAAAGTTATTTTCTAATATTTGAGTAAAAAAAAAATCTTACCGCGAGAGGGCGAAAGAGCGTAATTAGAAAGAACCAATAGGAAGTTGGGTTTTACCGACAACGAAATTTAAATCGGAGAAGTCGGGGAGGGAGAAAGATTCGTTGTGATTTTTCGAAGTTATTTAAATTTCGAGTTTAAAGAAAAGGTAAAAAGAAACGTTTTAGTTAAAAGGAAGTTTCTAGTTTAAAATTTGAGTCGTCCGAAGCGATTAAAGACGGGAAGACGATGTGAAGTTTCGAATTCTTTTTGTTTAAATTCCTCAAAAATGTCTGTTCTTATTGCCAAGTAAATGTATTGTATTTTAGACGAGATCCTACAGAGTTAGGCGGCTTTATAATTTTATTATTAATTTATTTAAAGTCTTAGAATTCTGTTTCTACACAAAATACTCATTTACCGTATTGGTATTTACAAGTTAATTGTTTAAGATTTGTCGTAAGGAATCTCTCCGCTCGGACATTACGTCGAATTGGCCGGCTGGTAGAAAACAATGTTGATTAGAATCCATTTCTAGAACTTGTTTTTAAATGGTTCTTAACTCGAACAAAGTTCTATTAGAAGTTGTATTCGGGTGGCCAACAGTTTTTGTCCCTGGGCCGAATTGGAAAGAAAACAAGGTGGTGCGAGATCTCATTGTGGTGTCACCCGGTAGAGACTAAATTGTAGATATGGATTACAGATACATTTTTCACATTTTCATGCTTTATCAACATTCGATTTGTACGTATGAGACTTTGTAATGGAGCACGTATGAGATGGAGTTATTAGCACGTATGAGATTTGTAATGGAGGGTTAACTCTAAACCTACAGTGAGTTGACCTTTTGTTTTCTTAGGCGTTAGAATTTTTTATCGAGCTATTTGGACTTTAGTAGCTAATATTGGAAGATTGATCGCGGGCCACATAAGTTCGTTAGATGGGCCGTATGTTAGCCGTGTCTGTTCTAGTCTATTCGATTTGTTCGCTTTCTCTGGGTTGGGCTTATTTGAAGCGATAAATGCCAATTTTGGCCGGATTTTGTGTCGACTGCCGTCTCGTGATTACTGCTTGTTGGTTGCGCCAGCAAAAAGTAGAATTGTTTGTCTGACGGCTACCGTCGGTGGGGTATCCTCTCTAAAATTTTCCGTCCTCTCGGTTAGACTGGATATGACTGAAACGATGTGACGTTTTAACAGAGAAAATGCAAACTTTAAGTTGTTTTGATTTTTTGCCTCGATTTTTACCGCTTGGTGCCGCCAGAGACTTAGTTTGGGCGTTCTTGTCTGTGGAAGGATTTCCCCTTTGACTCGTTCCTTTAGTGTGTTTTTGCTTATGCGAGTTATCATGGTATTGGGACTTCGTTGGTTTGGGCTGGTAAACGAGACTGCGATTAGAAAAACTTCCGGTTTTATTGATTCTAACGTTAAAAATACATTCTGAAGCAAATAAAAGTACTAACTTCAAGATTTATTAATTATAATTATTATTGTTAATTAATGTGAGTCGTTGCCGGGGAAAGTCGTCAAGATTTTACTACGTGGGAAATGGCACAACTTCCTAGAAGGATTCGTTGCCTCTCTGGGTGTGGGAGAACGGCTGTCGCGTGACGGTTTGTTTGTGGGGAAAATTTTTACGGTTGGGCTTGGTCTTTGACCTTTTGCAACTTCCCAATGCGGGAGGGAGAGGGAGGAAGAACGGTCGGGTTCGTTCTTCGGAACAGAAATCGACGCAGACCACTCCCACAGTTGGTGGAGACAGGGAGCCTAGATTGGAACTTTTTCTGTTGGGAGAAGAGAAAAAAAGAACCTTTGCTTTTTTCTGTTACTTTAAATTGTGACACGTATTGTCTGGAAGACTAAAGAAATTTCAAAACACCGACCCGTAAGATTCAATTCGATGGGTTGTTTGAGAAAATGCCAAAAATCTACCCACGGATGTAGTGGGTGTATGTGTACGTACCAGATAGAATGATAAATATCATTCATTCTGTTTTATTTGCTACTGACCGTAATAACGGCTAGCGTAATTTAAACAGCTGTATTAAAAGCAAATAAAAAGTAAAATGATTAATGTCTAACGTTTAAAGCATCGTTAAGATTGATAATTATAGCATATAATGTTTGAATGGAACTAGAGTATAAAATAATTAGCATAATGAATACGGCTATAATAAATTGAATTGATTAAGAAATGAAATTGAACTCGTGTCATTTAAAGTGTAATATTTGGGTTAAACAATTGGTAGAGTTTGTGTTAAATAATAATTACTTTGAATTTCGGGGGCAATATTACCGGCAATTGGAAGGAATACTGATGGGATTCACATTAGCAGATTTGTGCATGATTGTAATTGATAGAGAGATTAATAAAACATGAGATATAATCAGTTATCAAAGATGTAGATAACTGTTTCGTTATCTAAAATGACAGGATATCGAATGTGAATCTTTTTACAAAGAAAATTAATTTAATTTGAACGTGAAAAAGATGTATACCAGGGCTTCTTAAACTATGGGTCGCGACCCCATTTGGGGTCGCTTAGCGAAATCTTGGGGTCGCGAGATTTTAATGCAAAATATTGAAAATAATTTGTGAGTTTGAAAATGGCACGCTTTGTATCATAGGTTTCGTGAGTTGCGCTTTGTGTCACTTCTGTTGCACAGAGACAATGATTCAGCAACACTGATTGTAGTGTAAACTAGTGTAGTGTTGTCGCTTTTCAATGTATTCAATGTAGTGTTGTCGCTTTTCACAGTTCACTCTTGTGTTACAGTGGAACATTGTAACACAAGAGTGAACTGTGGTAGTACACCATTATTGTTTTGGCAAATTTGTATAGGCCTATATCTTTATTTTATATATGGGGGGGTCGCGGAAAAAATCACAATCATAAATGGGGTCGCGAATAAAGAAAGTTTAAGAAGCCCTGTATTAAATCATACTTTCGATTGTTTGATTCCTTGATACGCTCAAGTTTGGGAGTTATGTTTCCTATTTGGGGCCCATTTTTTGTTGATAAATTAGAGAAGACTCAATTGAGATTTATCAGATCGATATTTCATATTAATCATTCGGTGCCTGGACCTGTTTTAGTATTTGAATTGGGTCGATCGCCAATGGCCATATGTTTAACATTGGCCATTTTTTAGATATTGGTTTAAAATCTTAGTTACCAGAATTTGATCTTAGAAAGATGGTTTATAATAAATTGAAATTAATAGGCAGTAATTCTTTGGTCGTAACTTGGCCCTCTTTATTCGAATGTTTATTATCTGATTTAGGTTATTCAATTGCTTATTATATTCAATTTCCTGATAAAAAACATTTTCTAGCTGAACTTTTCCAGTCATTAAAAGATAAATACTTGGCTCAAGATATTCTTTATATTGAGCAAAAGTGTAGTTTTTTTGAAACTTCTCTGTCTTTCCCATGGACACCNCATATTGGGAATGATTTTTAAAGTTTTTTTTTTTTTTTTGATAAAATAAATAATATTTGCGTATGGAACTAAAGAGCCATAGCTTCACGTCCAAAGAGCCACATGTGGCTCGCGAGCCGCAGGTTGCCGACCCCTGCTCTAGACCAGTGTTTCTCAACCTCTAACGAATCGTCGCCCTCTTCAATGTAGTTTGTCCCCTTCAATAAAACCGTTATGTAGTATCGCCCCCTTCACTTCAAAATTCCGATGCCGAGGGCCAAGGCTAATGCTAAATTCGTACTGCATCGAATAGACTAGTGACTAGTATAATGTTATTTGTTTAATTATTGTATGATATAATGGATAAAATATCTAATTATTCTTAATATAATGTTTTACTATATCGCCCAGAAAATTGTTTTTCACCCTCAAAATATAAATTGTTACCCCGCGTTTTTTTATGCAGCGAGAGTGTAGCGAAATGACGTCACGAGCAGTATTGGCCAATTAGAAACCAGTTTCAGTGTGTTCGCTGTAAAGCGCTTCTTGAGCGCTGCATAAAAAAACGCGAGGTTACTAATTGCCCCCTCAACATGGAAAAACGCCCACATGGGGCGATATCGCCCCCGTTGAGAAACACTGCTCTAGACCTTTGTTGTTAAAATGGTTAGGAACTAGTAAAATAAAAGTAATACAAAATAAACAAACAGATAAAGTTAAAATACATTATCTTAAAATGGAATATGTATTCCAGGTTTTTGAAAAATTAAAAAAAGGATTTAAAAAATTAGATATTATTTTGGTACCAGATCATATGAGAACTATAGAGAAAATGATTAATATAAAAATAAGGAATATAATGTTTTAGAAAATGATGATGTAGTTTATTCATATTATTGCAGCTGTTTACATAAAGATTTATTGATGAAACTGGAAAAAAATTAAATATTAGATTTAAAGAACACATATATGCCATTAAAAATTTAATTTCATCATCAGTGGCACAACATTGTAACAAGGATGGTTGTGAAATTATAAAAAATAGTATTAAATCTATAATGACAGAAAATAATCAAATAAAAAGAAAATTACAAGAACATATTGAAATCTCGAAAGTACCTGAAGAAGATAGAATAAATAGCATGGGACTGAGGCTAAATGAGGGGTGGAGGGATATTAAAGAATTTGAGATTGAGGCAAAATTGATGCTGGAGTGTGAGACATCATATTGAGAGTGACAAGAGATGGAAAACAATAGTGTGTGCTGTTAAGTATGTTTTAAATTTATATTATATTTGAGTAATTTGTTGTTGATGGTTTTATTCTTTTATAAGTGTTTTGTGAAATGAATTGAGTAGTACCTATCCTAATGTAATGATAATTATTGCAACACTAACTTGTAATAAATGATGCTATCTCTGAAATTGGAAAGAAGAAAATGTAGAATTTACCATTTCCAAATA
>NW_019387196.1:7326-16701 GCF_000671375.1 Centruroides sculpturatus | reverse complement strand
AGTTACCAAACTTGTGTGAAATTTGACATTATCGTGGTAAAACACTACACCTGTTTTGTTGATCAATTCTGGCCACCTTTTCTGTTTGATGATATTACTCAATTTATTTACTCAATGGCAGTACACTTTTGAATCAATTGTTAAATTGTCTGGTAAAAGCTCCAAAAAAAAAATTTCCTTAAAATCCCACCAAAGAGAGCATCTCTCTTAAAGAACATGTGGAACCCATATATCAAGCTTTGAAACAAAACCAATTTGTTTCAAGTAATCATAAACGGTTCAATTTGACAAGTTTAATCTCTTAGCGATTTCACGTGTTGTTATTCATCAGTTGGCTTCAATCAGTACCTTTATTTTGTTTTCATTGGCTTCAATTGGCCATCCAGAATGTGGTGCATCTTCAATATTGAAATTGCCAGAACAAAATTTTGTAAACCAGTTTTGGCACTGTCGTCTCTGTTCTCTCAACACATTTTCGCCATACACATCACACAATTTTTTTCTCACTTGAACAGCATTCTTACCTTTTCAGTAATAAAAGAGCAAAATATGCCGAAAATGCTGCTTTCGATCTTCCATATTTGATGGGACACACAAAATAAGCAATTGCATAGAATCAAACAACATTTTTTACAAATAAGCCTTGAAATGCTAGCTGTCAAAATATAATGATAATACGGTTTAGAATGAAAATGGCGGGAAAAATACGACTAATCCGTCTAGTGGTAAAAAAAAATGAAATTACTTTCTGAACAACCCAATAATGTTGTTTTAATGTTTGGCAAGGTAATGGAAACAATAAAAAATAGTAAAACTTAAAGCTTCCAAATTATTCAAACATAAACCTGAAAAACTATTCAACATATAAATAAAAATACAGTCATTAAATATGCTTTAATTGATCCATATCTAGGAATGTTCCAATACTGCCAATACTGATACTACTGTATTGACACTTTTCTTTGATACCAAGTACTTTTTATAGTTGATACTTGATCCGATACCAGTATCTGATTGGACCAAAAGTATTTTTCCTCAGGTATCAGATTTGGTATTGTTACATTTTTCAGACAGGTAAGACTCAACTGAAATTGGATTTTGCAGCCAAATCCAAAACTAAAACTGGATTTCAGTTTTAAGTCAGTTTCAAAATCAAAACCAAAAATAGTGTAACATTTGGTTAAGTTAAACTTATATAGTAAATATTAATGACCGAAAATCAATAAATTTATTACATTAAATTTCATTTTTAGAATTTATATATAGTATGATTATAATTCAAATTACTATTTAAACATAATTCACCAATTATTTGAATTAAAAGTCTTACATTATTTTGTCATGTCAATTCACATTAATTAGCCTGGCAGTCAGTAAAACCAGCTGGGCAGTTCACCCATTCAAAATATCAACTGCCATAAATCATTAACTATCATCCAATCTACCAAGTGTCATGACAAATATTTTTCACTTATCTTTATCATTAGAAACCAATTCTTGACTATGGGATATCTTGTATCGATAAAATTCAAGATTTATTGCAGAAGTTTCTGTATTATCATGTAGGCATTGGACATTCCTTTAAAATTTTCCATGGAGAATACAATT
Source organism: Centruroides sculpturatus (assembly GCF_000671375.1). Lineage (NCBI taxonomy): Eukaryota > Metazoa > Arthropoda > Arachnida > Scorpiones > Buthidae > Centruroides > Centruroides sculpturatus. The sequence continues at coordinate 15,093 of NW_019387196.1, read as the reverse complement.
TTGATACAAATACAAATTGATACAAATAATTGTATCAATAAATGTTTATTTCATTATTTTTTGGGTGTTTTTTCTCAAGTAGAATACAGTATTGTATAAAAGCATTTCATGATCAAGAGTATAAGGTTATATATCTCAATCACTTTTATTATTATAGTTTGCAGAATTTTTTACTTGGTCCCAGGGTGTGCCCCATTTGCCCTTTGCAGATGCCCTTATCTGTAGGATATGTTTAACTGTCATAATATTGCACATGCACTACTCCTGCAATGGGAATTTTTCCATTCCATATTCCACTACTGCAGTAGCAATGTTTTCTGTTTTCAGATGTCTAATTGGTTTCCTCAAAACACCTCATCATTTTTTGATTTCCCAATAATCAGAAGGCCGTTTTTTTAAGTGCCAAAATTCCTTAAGCTGGCTTTGCTGCTTTGTTGGTAGAAGAATGCAAGATCAGGAGAGTGAGAACTGTGACTATTTACCTATTAAAGAATTGTGAAGAAATTTTTTTAAACTTTTGTATCCAAAATTTATTAGAAACATATTATATGCACAGTAAGAAGATATTATTATGATATTAAGAATAGATTATTATTAATAGAAAAGATAGATTAGATAGATTATTATTAATAGAAAAGATATTATTAAGATATTAAGAAGTACATAAAATTCAGTCACTAGGGCAAAATTTTATGCTAGCAGCATAAAATTTTGCCCTAGTGACTGAATTTTATGTAAAAAGTTTTCCAAAAAGTCAAAATTGCATACCCAAGACAGTATGTATACAAAATTTGGTTGAGATTTACCGAATAATTCTTTCTACAGAGAACTCTTAAATACTTATTCTTTAATTAAGAGTATCCCGTATATCATATGATACATCAATGTCATAACACAGATCAGGCATTTAAAATTACAAATTAATAACATGACACAATTTGTTATCATTGGATCATTATTGTTAATGAAATTATTTTACCAGAATAGTACAATATAGTTTTGCATTCTTATGTTATGTATTCTGTAATTAAATTGAATGAGAAAATCTAACAATCACAAAATTTTCTAGAATATCTTATACATAACATGAATAAACCAAAAAAAAAAAAAACAACTTGACTACACTTGAGTGTTGTGGCATTACCAATAGCAATTTAAAAGTTGGTGTGAAGTGTAGTTTAATTTTATTAATAAAAACAGCTTAAGAAAAGAATATGTAGAATGTTCTGAAAATTTAAAGAAAAATCATAGATTTTTATTAAGATGAAATACATCTATGAATACATTATGTGGTATGATTAAGTTTTCAAAAAATTTAATTGTGCATTTATTACATTTAAGTTTTCAATGAGAAAAATTATTAAATTTATATTTAATAGTATAATGCCAATTCTGTATCTTTTTAATTTTTTGTAAATTTTAAATTTAATACCATAGAACTAAGTGTTTTAATTTTAAAGAAATTAGTGATCTAAAAGAGCTATTATTAAATTAAAAAGCAAAATATTTTGTTGTTTACTAGTTGATGAAATGTTTGATGCTATCAATGCTGTTTATTGATTTTTGGACATTGCTGATAAGACAGTTCACTATTTTATATATTAGAAAAACTAAAATTAATTTACTTTTAATGATTATGAAAATTATCAGGTAAAATGATTAAAATGTAAACAATGTGAATTTTCAAAATTTATCCATCCTGCATTCTGAACTTAATGATTATTTGCTTTAATTTTATGATATTCAATTATTAAACATGATGATTACAGCTTTATCACAAGGTACCAAGACCATTATACAAAATTTCATATTTGTAAGCCAGTAAAATCTTAGAGAAACTATCATACATTTTATTGGATATTTTTACATTTGAAATACCAAGTATAATAATAGGATAGAATTTGTCAACTAAATAATTTGTGCACTGATTTCATTCAGACTTCAAATTGATATGGGAACATCCAAGTCATCAAAATCCTATAATAATTAGAATTAAGGTTTTATGACACTCCAATCAAGATATTTAAATTATAATTACTTTTGACTTACATTTCAGAAATTATTCAAGAAGATTAAATAAGAATTAGAGTAGATAGTGATGCTACTTGATGATACTCAAGCTGTCATATTTCTGTTCCTGTTTTAACACTATTCCAACATCACAGAAGGAAACATTTGCTGACATGACTTTCTTTCTGTGGATCAAATTGCCAAAACTGGGTCCTTAGCTAACTTTTTCTTTAGATTCTGAAATGTCATTTCTTGCTGATATCTCCCACTGTAACTTGTTATTTGGAACTTAAGATCATTTAATGTGTTTTGGATAAAGGTTGGAGTGAACCTTGCAAAATAATTAATTTTAAGTTTGAATTTATTTCGTGGTTGTTCCATTTCACTCTGGACCAATGTGTAATCTGTCTTTATCAATAATATGGCCTAGAAAATGGATTCTGTAACTCCAAATATGCATTTGTCTTGATTCAATTTAATATGATTCTCTTCTAGACATTGTCAATTACATGCAGTTTTATAATCACATGTTTCTAGTTTTTTTTACCATAAACCAGTACTGTTCATCATCCTACTATTATTGCACTTGCATCCATCTAGGTCTCCCAAGATCTAAATTATCTGTAAAAATTTTGGAGCAGCATTAATTTTAAAGAGTAATTGCTTGTAATTAAACTTTTCAAATGGTATGATAAAAGTTGTCAGGAGCTGTATTTTTGGATCCAAGATGCATTGCCAGAATCCATGGTTGGTATCCACCTTAGAGAATAATTTTGCTTTCCCCAGCAAGTAGCAAGTAGATCTACATTTACTGTGTTGGGCATTGGACATGTTTCACATTTTACATAATTAATATGCATTTTAAATGTTTAGTACTAATCCTAAACATCTTTCTGTGCCTAAAACTAATCCCAAGTATCTTTCTGTTGACTCTCCACAGGTTTAACAATTACCATTTTCATTATGTAGTCCAAGCTTTTTAATTTCAGATATCATGAGAATTGGAATGAACATTGGTGTCATGAGCATGTATGGCTAAACTTTTTTTTTAACTTAATAGTATAGGGCGGTATGACCTCCCAATTTCTTGATTAATTTTGGATAGTGTTCCTTAGGATCAAAAACTGGAAAAAAATTGTTTAAAACTTAATTAAGGCAAATAATGTTGCTATTAACTGAAATATGCATATAGGGATATAGTTAGTTAAATTCTAAAGGATTGTTGGGTCAGTATTTTACCATGCATCTAGAATTGCTTATTGCTTGTTTGAGCTCTGAAACTGAAAAATATTGGTTTACATTTTAGTTAACTTTTGCACTAAAATCCTCCAAACATTTTTGACAAGGTTTAGATATAGACTTACTGCAGGCCAGATCATAACATTAATGTTTTGCTCCTGCAACCACTTTAGTGTTGCTCATGCATAATAGGAAGTGTTATCTTGTAAAATTCAGATTTTGTTACAGATATTTTCAGAAGATAAAGTATGTTCTTCCAGATCTTCCTGATATTGGATGGATACAAAACTGTCAGAAATGAGTACTAACATTGAAAGAAAATTCATTCCAATCCACAACATTGCCAGCAAGTTGTATACACTTGAAAAATACTTGCGATTCCTGTCAAAGGTTGTGCCAATAATATTGTAGGCCTTTCAACCCATCAAAATTCTTTTTTTTGTCTGTAAATAACACTTTCATCCATTCTTTTGCAGATCAAATTTTGTGCTCCTGTCCCCAAGCCAGTACTTTTGCTCATGTTCTTTTGTCAAAAGGTTTGCCAATTTTTTGGTATATTTTATATGCTTCATATTTGACAATGTTCTCCATGTTATAGGAAGCTGTAGATTGGCAATGATTGCTGCAGAAAACTGTCCTGTTTTGTATGCATTGTAAGCTTTGATTTTGGTCCTCTTTGGAATGTCAGGATTCACAGGTTCTTTGAAAACCATGCAATAGTACTCTTTGCTCTAACAATCAAGCTTGCTATCTTTTTGACTGACTTGCCTTTCTCATATTTATCTTCATCCCATTAAATTTTATCTTTTTCTCCCATTGCTTAGATTTTTCTTGAAAAAATTTTATCTTGTAAGCATAAAATGAGACTAAAAACTTTCTCTAATAGTTTACATGTATTTACATAATTAGGACTCTTCTACGATATTGCTGCAGATGTCACAATCATGTGTTCAATAAAATGTGCAACATAATAAGTCTCACATAAAAGGAACATTTAATGTTATTTATGTAAATAATATCCAATTGACATTGTTATTCTAACATCATGCTATATTTATGATAAAATAATCATTAATAATAATTGTTTTTAAATTACACAAACAATTTCTAAAATTTGTTGTGACCAATAAAATATGAATCAGACAGTACAGTCATGCAAGATTTTATTTTTGTTCTAGCAATTTTCTGTAGGATATAGTGGCATGTATTTATGCATAGACTTCCAATACATGTTTAATTTTTCTTTCTTTTTCACTTCTGATTATTTATCAAATATATTAAATCTTTCCTATTCTTTGTAAAACATTATTGTGGGATGCCAACAAGGAGGTAGGATTATTCATCCCCTGTCAGGGGAATGAGTGGTATGAGTGAGCATATAGGAGTGTGGGCACTAAAATAAATCTGTTTCAAAGGTTTATTTATTATAAACATTCAAAAGGAGCTTACAATAATTTTCAAAAATGGATGCTCCAGGACAATGTTGATCTCAAAAGAAGAGTTATAAGGAGTTAATTGGGTGAGCTGGAGAAAGTCCTCGGTGCTCTCAGTTGAGAAGATGAAGCAGAAACACAAGTACAAAATAAAACATTCAAACTTGCACTGACTTTAAGCAGTTAAAGAAGGGCAGATGGGAGAGAATACAGGTGAACAACCGGTATTTTTGATTCTGCAGTTTATGTAGGATTTTACAGATTAATAGAGTTCTGATTGGTTTAGATCTTTCTTCTTCACTTCCCAATTGGTCACCACTTTGTTTACAGGTGTAACAAGACTCAGATTAGGACACAAGAAAGGTTGATTGTCCAGGTACAGTTTTATATCTCATTTTGACTCCATCCAAGAATTGTTTATTGAACCCTTAGCCCTTTTTCTTGTATTTTAAGCTGTTGTGTTTTGATATTATGACAATCAAGAATTTTAACGATTTAACGACAACATTCTCCCTTCCATTAATTTAAAATTATTTATCGAAAGTTCATTCTATTTTTTCATTTCATTGTATTTATGACTGCCCATGTCAAAGTTTGCTTCACCAAGTGGACATTTGTAAATTCTTGTCACTTGCACTTGTCTTGTGCTCACAACTTACATCACTTTATTTTAACTTTTTTCAGCATGTTTACAATATACATTTTTCTTCTATCAACAATTTATCCTCGTCATAACACTGTTTATTTTATACATGCTTTTGGTTTTATCATTTCTTTCTTTAATTTTTTCTTTTAATTTTTACATACATTTTCAGAGTTTCAAACCCAATAACCCTCGGATTATTTATTTGATTCTTTTCAGTTTTTTTTTTTTTTATAAAAAAAAATTATTAACAAACATATAAAACTGTGCTAAAAAGTTAATATATAATTGTTCTAATGTTTATTTGTATATCTTTACTTTATTGATACATAACACTAATGTTTTCAGCAGATAGTTCTTTATTTTACTTAGAAAGTTCTAAATTGACATTAATTTATAATTATTAGAAATAAATTACAGTAGAATCTGCTTATTGTAATTACTTTGAAACTTGTTCACACTAGTGATAACAACTGACTAATAAAATTAAGGATAATATAAGCAAATAAGATTACAATTACTGAAAATTTTGGTTTTATTGATTCTGACATTAAAACAATCTAAAAGTGTGTAACACAAATATTCACTAATTAATTAGAATTAAACTAGTGTTGTTTGTCTGCTATTTTTTCAGCTACTTTTAATAACAGCTAGTGTATAATTGAAGTAAGAAATGCCAGCAATTTAAACTGTTGTACTATAAACAAACAACAGATAATACATTTAATTAATGTTTTAATCAGTAATGTCCAAACTATAGTCACTGGGCCAAATTTGTCTAACAAACATTCTTCAGACATAATTTATAAATAATAGACAGAATATACAAAAAATTTGTGGCCTATTTATACCAAAAATAGGCCTATGTCTATCTACAGTTTATGTGCAATTTGGTTTGCAATTGAATAAGTTTAAAGCTTGGTTAAGCCTTGTGATAATATTTGATAATGATTGTGCATCAAGACAGCTTAAAAATGCTTATTTTACCAGATGATGATAACTATAAATCTAAACTCTGATTATAATAAATTAAGTTTTATAAGTATATATTAACCCTTACATTTTGGGACATACTAATTCTAATGGTATTAGATAACTGATAACAATATCTGTAATTACAATAAACAAATTCTACTGTATTGAATCAATATTCAAACAAAATAGATATATTCCAATTAAATCTAATATATTTTGTTTAAATTTGTATAATGTATATTTTTTAAATGGTGTTTGCAGATTACATAAATAACTTCTAAATGTTTTTGAACTTATCCAATTTATTTTCAGTGGCTACATGATATTTGAAACAAAATACATTTCTTGTGTAGCAATGAAAGAAAAATTTTCATTCAAATCTATATATTATTTTTTAAATAATAATGAATAATTATTGCTGTATTTTAAATTGTACGAAGATAAGTTGAATAATTTAAAAAACATTTGAAAAATACCATAATTAAAATTTGTGATATTCAGAAATGTTATTAAAAGCACTTAAGATTTTAGAGAAGCCTAAGAGAATGTATATTCTCATATAGGCATTTAAAATATATATTCAATACATTCAATTCAATTTTTAATTTTTTTAAGCATATGAAAATTGAAAAGTAATAAATATTAATCCTTGATTGAACAGATTTAATACATGGATTAAATATTAATTTAAAATTCAAATTTATAAAGGTTTATGAATAAAAGTAATTTAAAAGAATTTCCAAACAATTATATTTTTGATCTTTTGAATAATTTTTTTCCATGAAAAATAGCATAAATTTAAAATTTGCACAAGAAATTTTTAATTTTAATTATATTTCAAACTAAAATAATTTTTATTTCATATAAATCACCATAATTTCTAAGTAATTGTAAAATAAATATAACTGACAATTATAGTTATTTCAGCTATGTTATATGAATATAGGATATCCCAAAAAACCTTTTTTAAGTCAATAACATTTTATAAATGTAAATTCAATAATGATAGTGTATCCATATATTACATTGATGGTGCTAAATCCAATAATAATTATCCTAATGACAATAACAGCAAAAAGTAAGTGAATCATTAATTAATTTGTTTATTTATTCATTACATTGCTAGTAAAAATATTATATCTAAAATGGTTTTTGGCAGTTTTATATGAACTAATTGCGGCACCTTTACCAGTGGGATTTTAGAAGAATGCTAATATATTCAACCCAGTTAATGGGCCATATCAATTGATAGTACAGTAGAACCTCGAAAACTCGGCTCTCGATAACCCGGCACTCCGGATAACTCGGCCACACCCTGGCAGGGCAAAAAAATCCTTAGTTAATTAATTTTCATTATAGACAGCTTTATAAAAGTATAAAAGCTCTCATAAAGTATTTTTCTGAGGTCTGTCTTATCAGGTAAATTACTGTACACAGTGTATTCATTAATTTTCATTTTCATGTAGT
>NW_019387196.1:0-3061 GCF_000671375.1 Centruroides sculpturatus | reverse complement strand
TTTTTTTTGTTGTTGTTGTATGCAGTTTCCAGCAAACTTTAATTAATTTTTTTCTATTTGTGAAAATTTCTACGTTATTTAAAGGTAATTTTTATTATAGGCCTATAGACCTAACACAGCATTATTAATATGATTTTGGAGGTTACAAAACTTTAAAATTACTTTAAAAAATGGAAAATAATTATATCATTTGATTTCAAGATATTTTGTATACCTTAAAAATAATTAATTCTATCCCGGGATCCCGGGAAACAGTTCACTTTTATCCCGGGATCCCGGGACAAGCAAAATACCGGGAAATGAGAAACCCTAGCCAACACATCCTAATATTCATATCAATATCATTTTGTATCAGGATTTTTACTGTCATTGTAGCAGGTGATAAATTATAGTATTTTAGTAGGTCTTCACTCTCTTCCATTGTACTTGGGTTTATCACTGTAACTGGTATCATTTTAAAGAGGTTTAACTCTATTAGCTTTTAAAACAAGAAATAACTACTGTCTATCAGTGTTAAACAGTTTTTATTATCAACACAAGCACTTTTGACATTTTTATCAATATCATCTTCAGGAGAACAACATAACTTTGGAACATTAAAAAATAAAAATATTCAATAAAAATTAAATATTCAAAAAAGGAATTCAAATTTTTCTAAGTTAAATTTAAACCAACATAGGCTAGAGAATGGCATGTGCATAGAGATAAATTAGTATAACATAACAATAAAATTAGAAAAAAATAATAAGATAAACATTTACATGCCATTAGTAAATTTAGAATTATGGCAAGTAGGTAATATGTATAAATAGCAGAATAAATGTCAAATTTCTTATTTAGACATTTAACGTTTATTATCATACTGCCATAACATTTAAGACCCACCAGTGGCCAAGTGAATAAATCCACTGAACATTTATAGTTAGTTGTGGGATCATGCCTAAAAAGTAAACCTTTATGGTATCACTTTGAAGTACCAAGCTTATCTTTACCAAAGAATAGCTCCATGATAAAATTTGAATTTCATTTCAAGTGCCATAATTTTTACTTGGTGCAATATTTTTTATATCTCAGATGTTTTACTTTGGATATTAATTTTTTTTTTTTTTTTACTAATTTGACTAATTAATTTTATCACTGTCTTTTATTGGTTTTGAGTTATTTGTGACTATTTATTATAGTCACAAATAATTATAGCTTCAATAACATAATTTGGTCTTAAAACAGTCAATAGAAAATGAAAAAAGTAAAACCAAGATCAGAATCTAACTTCAACAAACTTAAACAAGAAGAGAAAACTGCAAAATGTAATGAAGGATTGTTTCAGCTTATTATTTACTGGTTTAAGTTTAGTCAACTGTTGGTAGAAAACTAACTATTCCCATTGTAGCTGGAGTGAGAGAAGCTATTTTATGCATCAATTTATTATGTTATTCATTGAATTGTTATTTTTTGCATTTTATTGTATTTAATTTTTTTTAAATAATTAGATTTAATTTTGTAAAAAATTGCTGACGAATTTACATTTTAATAAAAAATATGTAAAAGAGACCAAAAATGTCTTCGGTGATTGGACATGACGAAAATGAATTAAATTTAATTTTTCATAATTAAGTAATAAAAGTGAAATTCTTTTGGCTATTAAGACATAATGTATTTCTTTATGTATTTGAAAGTCTTTCCAAGGTAAATTTGTTATATTCATTTTTTGATTCTCACATCAATTTTACAACTATACAGAAATTTTAGATTTATAATAAAGATATACTGGGTATCTGAATATTTTAAAGGAATCACAGTGTGACATTTTAAAAAAGGATAAGGTCAGAGTTGCACATTGCAAATTTACCAGAGTTGGAGTTGGACTTTTTGTTTACCACCACACTGGTGTTGACAGAGGTTGAATTGGTCTGAGACACAAAACTCAGTTCTGTGTTGTATGTCAGACAAATGTAAATTTAGAAAGTAAAGTCAGAACTGAACTTTACTTTCTAAATATTATAGTATATGGTGAGATTAACTGATCTTAAAGGGATGCTACCACAAGAGTAAATATAAGATTATAGCAGGAAATCTTGATAACATCAAAATCTTTAAACAATCCAGCAAATAGTTTTTTAATATCTTAAAAACGCTTTCGAATGTTTTAAGCGATCATCCTCAGTTACCATTTTCAATTGAACGAAGAATTTGAAATTACGTAAAACAAAATTCAAAAATCGGTTACATAAATATACGTTAACATTTACCAAGTTTAAATAATTGCAAAAATTATACAAGCTAATTAAATCAAAATAAAGAAATAAAATAAAATATATACATTCAGTAAAAATTATCTTAATTATTCTTTCCACTTACATAAACTATGTCAACTCATCGTAGAAGGATTTCCATGCCGATGACAATCCGTTAGCATCCCTATGATTAATACAATTTGTGTGCAACTGCGCCTTGTGAATTTCTAGTTTTTCCAGATGTTTTATGGCCTTCCTGGATCTTGTAGCTTTAATGATCGACGCCCGATCCCAAAAGACCTCAATATTCTGCTGCTTGGCAAAAGCAGCAAGCATCGTAGAGTCTACGTTTTTATTTACCGAGTGCTTATGTTCAGCAATTCTTTTCTTTAAGTTTCTCATGGTTGCTCCTATGTATACCAGATTAGAATTAAATCTATGGTCTTTTAACGGTATTGAGTATACCCCTGCCATCGTGTTGCGTTCGTAACTGCCTTTATCGTTCCTTAAGAGCATTACGCTTGTAAACTATCTGTATGTTCTTATGTTCTTATTTCTGGTAATTTTCTTAACCATTCCTTTGAGGAACGGTATGTAATTGAGCACGACTCTTTCTTTACGCTGATTCCCTCCCTGAGAGGGGTGGCGCTTCCGACAATTCGCAATGAGAGCATCTATTCTTTCTCTACTGTATCCCTGCGTTTTGTATATAATCCAATTCTTTGTAAGTGTCGCAGATGCTGGTGCAATGCATGTGTGCCCTCATTATCCATGAATGAAAAACGGCGATTTTTATATGCTCAGGGTCTGCGGAGTTCCTAGGAAGT
>NW_019387195.1:22415-24314 GCF_000671375.1 Centruroides sculpturatus | reverse complement strand
TGCGTTTTCCTGACGTACCCTATCTGTGTACCAAATTTCAACTTTCAACTCCAAACCGTTTGGGCTCTGCACTTATTATTATTATCATCAACCCGTCTCGATTATATTATAGATACATACATAAGTTTGATATAAAAAAATTTTAAATTACCAACGATTAAAAACCACGATTTTAAACTTATTAAAAGATTATCTAAACTGGAATTATGTTTCTTGTTACCAAATACTTGGCCAGCAATTTATTGTTAAAATAAAATTAATTTAATTCAAATTTATACAAACATTTAATAATTAATACTGCCTTATTGTTACAAGATATTTTATAAAAATTAAAATGAAATAAAAAGTTTTCTAAATATTTATAATCTTCATTTAATCGAGAAATTTTTGTTTTGAAAATAATTTATATCTTGAAAAATTATTAGGTGCAGAAATTTCTTGCTTTAGATAAACTAAAGGAAAAGTGGAAACACTTAAATAAACTGTAACGTAAAAATAAAAACCTTTTCAAAATAATTTCAGTGTTATATTATTTCATACAATTATTGTGTTTTAATTTTATTAATTCCATTCAACAAATTTTTATTTGAAATTTTAATTTAATTGACATCTGAAATTAATTTTGTGATTAGTGCCACTCAAACCACTACTACTTCGAGATAATGCTTTTTGGCTGAATAATAACGCTTTAAATTAAATTAAATTTATTAAAGAATTTGTTATCTTNGTTATATAAGAATTATATATAAATTAGGTACTGTACATATAATTATATATTAATTATATATAAATTAGGTACTGTATATATAATTATATATTAACTTAATTTATTGTAACTTTATTATAATTATATATTTTTTTACCGCGTGGCATTACGCTACGGAGATTTTATGTTAACTATCGTCTGTATAGTATGTAAATTAGCTACCGTAAGTCTAATACTGTACTGTAATTTTATTCATTTCTTGTGAAAAAAACATTTCTTATTTAACGGCGATAAAAATTATTTATATTAATGATGTCTCCGATATTCTACGAAGTTTTCGCAGAAAAATAAGTTATCAGAAATCGGTCGCGGTTTGGTGTGCTGCTTCGCGACGAAAACGAGCTTTAGCAATGGCGATGTCGAATGGTGCACACTCGGTAAGTAATCCTACAATTTTTTGTTTATAGCGTAGTTTATACGGATTATTNGCCGCCTGGCGCCACGCTACGGAGAGTTTAGGTTAACTATCGTCTGTACAGTATGTAAATTAGGTACTGTAGTCTAATACAGTACTGCAATTTCATACATTTCTTGTGAAAGAAACATTTTTTATTCAACGGCGATTAAAATTATTTATATTAATGATGTCTCCGAAGTTTAATGAAGTTTACGCAGAAAAATAAGTTATTAAAAATCGGCCGTGGTTTGGTGTGCTGCTTCGCGACGAAAACAAGCTTTAGCAATGGAGATGTCTAATAGTGCACACTAGGTAAATAATCCTACAATTTTTTGTTTATAGCGTAGTTTATACGGATTATTTCCAAAAAATATATACGTATTTTGGAAATGTTGTGTCGAATTAGTCTAGAATCTATTAATTTTATGGAAGAAAACCTTTCAATCAGCCATAGTCCGTAAAATTCACACGTGTCGGGCGGTGATTGGAAGCACTCGTAAGAAATCAGATTCCTAAAGAATGAAACGTATCTATGATCTTATAGGGGGGTCGACTGTATTATTAATAAATGTTCTCAATGTATGCTCATTATATAATAACTTATAGATGTGTAGATATATTTTTAATTTTAAATAGCTTTCAAAAAATTCAAAAAATAAAATTTAAAATTAAATTATTTGACAATAAACTATATATATAAATTACGTGCCTATATATATACGCTTATATCTCGCGA
>NW_019387195.1:10944-21669 GCF_000671375.1 Centruroides sculpturatus | reverse complement strand
TAATTTTATACATTTCTTGTGAAAGAAACATTTCTTATTCAACGGCCATAAAAATTATTTATATTAATGATGTCTCCAAAGTTCAACGAAGTTTTCGCAGAAAAATAACTTATCAGAAATCGCGGCCGCCGTTTGGTGCGCTTCTCCGCGACGAAAACAAGCTTAAGCAATGGCGACGTCGAACGGTACACACTCGGTAAGTAATCCAACAATTTTTTGTTTGTAGATTAGTTTATACGGATTATTTCCAAAAAAATGTACGTGTTTTGGAAATGTTGAGTCGAATTAGTCCAGAATTGATTAATTTTATGGAAGGAAACTTTTCAAACAGCCGTAGTCCGTAAACTTCACACGTATCGGGCTGTGATTGGCTTATGTATTTAAGGATTCCTACAACGTGAAATTCGTATAACGTGGAACGTATCTACGCGTTATAGGGGGTCTACTGTACATACAATTATAATACCAACAGATGACCAATGCAATTGCATTTTTGATACATGCAGTGCACTGTACTTACAATAGTTAATAAAACTTAAATACTGAAGAACTAAAAAATATCGAGCAAGAAATTTTTTTATATATTAAATGTGATATATCACATTATTTAAGACCAGTAAATGTCTTATTTTCTTTCATATTGTCTGAATTCTGGTAGACGATTCCACTATTATTAATAGAATATTTTTAAATATATTAAAATCAAAAGGGAGGGAAACAAACAATGAACTTACAATTATTAAATTATTGGTTTCCAGATCTTAAAGAAAAACAAATACACCAAATCGATAAGACTGTGAAGCCAACTGCCTTGTTACAATTTTCATTTTACAATGTGATGTGACTTTACTTTCACTTCTGTCAGCATCTGTTTCACAGTTATTGAAAACGATGGCATTTCACCTCTCATGTAGCTTCAGTCGCACGTTGTTATTAATTCTAATGTTTAGTTGTATTTTCAGAATTTCTATTATGTATTCCTCTAATAATTTTTTTAATTTATTGTTTTCTCTGAGAATACGGTTGACACTATCATTTAATATGCATGTGAAAAGTGTTCTTTTTTATATTCATAAGGAGGTATATTAGATTTGAAGTGTAGCTTATAACTTTACCAGTAGAACATTCTATAACAAACTTTTTGTATAATAATCTGCTATTTAATCTAACTATAGTAAGTTCTAATTAATTCAGACTATTATCTATTACTTTTTAACCGTAAAAGTAAGCATTTTTATTTATTAAATTAATTTCCTTAACGAAGCAGTCAATATCTAGTATGCTTTTATCATAGACGATAAAACAGTCATTTACATATTTTTGAAAACTTATTATATTTCGGGTTTTATTGATTTCTTTATTAATTATGATCATTCACAACTCGGCTAAACTAGGACCTATGCAGGATCCCATTCGTATACCTTCTAATTGTCAGTAATATTTACATTGAAATTCAAAAAAACTATTACTTAACAGCCATTTTATCGATTGTTTAACCTAAACTAGACTCTTGACGTAGGACAGTGAATTTAAAATTAATTCTAAATATATTGACATCATTTGTAACAAGGTAGTTAGTTGGCTTCAAAGTGTCTTATGGATTTTATGGCAGTTGGCTTTTTCTAAAGGATCTGGTCTATTTTTCGGTCGGCCTTGTGTGATAAACCCTTCAAATTGTTAGAATCTTATTTATTACGTTATCTTACTCTATCTAAATTAAAGTCGTGGGCTAAAAGCGTCCTTTATCATTATTATTGAGATTTAATTAATTTTTATTCAAAAATTAAGTTTATTTTAATTTGTAATATATTAAAATCTGCAAACAAAGTAGCACCACATACTAAAAATGTTTGTTTCACAAACTCTCCTTCTAAAAGAGGTTTTCCGTGGCGAGCAATGCAATGGCAAACTTGAAAGTTAGCAGCTGTAATGTTAAGTTTTGGAATGAAAAATTTTTTAAAACACTGGATTCTCTTTTTTCTTTTGTAAAAAATATGTTGTTTCCTCATCTGTTGAATGGCCAAGATTTATAATAAAACTTTTCAAAATGTTTTTTACATTGTATGCACATGAACTGACTTTCTCGTTACAAATTACACACAAACTCGTTTTATTCTTTACAATCACACCATATTTATAAAACCATTCTGTTTGATATGGTTTGGAACTTGTATCGTTCGTTATTATTTTTTTAACTGCCGACATAGTAGGGCTACAACTAAAATTATTTATATTTACAATACAATAATTTGAGACGAAATTTCTTATTAATGTAGAGGAAAAGTTGGTATTATGGAACCACTCGATTTCGAACTGATAATAAAGGCGAACTGTAGCGGATTGTGGCTGAACTGCACCAGGCAGACATTCGTAGCAAGGGGAAAACCCGTTTCACTTCAGTTTAAAGGTTGTCCATAATGAATCAGCAAATTTGTGTTTTTTCAAAATTCAAAAGTTTTGAATGCTAAGTGAATTTAACTTTTTTTAAAAATACAAATCGTATAGTTGTAGATTCACTGGTGCATGTATTTCGTTTCAGAGACTTTGGGGTACATGTTAATCTGTGTGATGTTCACGTTTTCTAAAGTTTCGTCTTGACAGATATAAGTTAATTCAAGATGGCGATTACATTGGTGCTTTTAATATGGAACCCAACTCCTCTGTGAACCCAACTCCTCCAAACTCTATTTGCAAGCAGACATTGGTCCGGAGCAATTTATGAAAAAGACACTAGGTACAAAGCCAATTCTTTCCGAGATTATCGAAAAAGAGCTGCTGGAATGTATATTGTTGATGGAGGTCATGTTTTTATTATAAAAGTATTTTTTCGATAAAATACATTGGAGAAAATGATTTTGTAATTATTTAACATTCTTTGTACTTTCCTATTTGTTTTTGGATACATTAAAGCATTTTTTTGAAAACATACAGTAAGGTTCCATATTACCACTTGATTTTTTCTGACTTTTTGTACAGAAACCTTCAAAAACAATACTTATTGTTACGCTAGCAAAAAATCCAATTAGAAACATTTAGTTCAATAGATACTTGTACATTTCCCACAAAAAAATGTGAGTGTACATTATTGATGATACTTTGTTTACAATTCACTACAATGAAAATGAAATTTCATAATACTACCTTCTTCTGTTCTTGGCATACATACATATGTAGATGTGAAACTTTAATAATGAAAAAAAAAGTAAATAGGCAAGGCCGTATTTGGGACAAGACTATGTCTCGGAGATTTACTACTAAGCGGAATCACTTTGACGTTCGAGGCAGAACTCATTCTCATTCTTCAATCTACTTTCGTATTGCTGGTTTTGAGCGCGATCTTTCAAACTTCGCCGGTCACGACAGCGAGATCGTCCATGATCCATTTTCCGTGAAATTAACCTATCGAATTTCGAAATTTCTCAACGTTGCGGTCCCATCTATGCACATTCGGATTCGTAATGTCAGCCGATTGAGAGACAGCATATGGAAGTGACTTGACTCCAATCAGCACTTAAAAAGAATTTAATCAAAAATACATTGGAGATGATGCAGAAATTCTAATTTTTGTCGCGGGAGAGAGAGAGAGAGAGAGAGTTCACATAACAAGCGCGAGTTGAATAAACACCTGGTGATGGAAGGGGTTATCCTGATGGAGCTCTCGTTGATTGATACAGCAGTTCACTTGGTGATCAACGCGTGGATAATTTAAAAAGCCAGAGTGGGTTCGTGTCTGACCCACGGGTCATAGCTTTGCCACAACTGGCTTGAAAATTTCTACTGTAAGCAAGACTGACATCTATCAATAGAATTCATTCACCGCGTAAAGTATGTTTTAGTTCCCGAATAAACCGAAATCACAGAAAGGATTTCTATGATGAACACAATGGATGCTCAAAAGCTCCAACGCCATTTTTGCAGCAGTGCTGTTATCATACTAGTAATATGTCATAGAGCATGGTCTGATATAAAACTCGGCGTTTTTTGTTCAAGTGCACGTCTGTTCGGGCAATGCGCAGGTTGTAATTGATTTTCAGAAAGCTGGCTGGCCTTCCTGTTGTCCAGATTTAGATTCCATGAAAATTTATGGTGATTTTAGCAGCCATTGTTTATCAAAATGGGAAACAATACGAATCTGTAAATCAATTGAAAATTGCAATAATGGGTACGTGGGATGAAATTAAGAATGAACAATTAATTAAAAAAGTAGACTAATAAACTCCACGCTAACAGAATTGTTTCAAATAATTGTAGCCAAAGGGGTGAAACCAAATATTAAAAGTATTTAAAATATATTTAAAATTTATTTTTATGTAATTTTAGAAAGTGTACCTATACTTTGGTAACAAGTAACGAGTGATAACTTCTATTATATTATTATTAAAAAATAAGAAGCTTGAAAATGATATTTTTGTAATTGTCTTAAAACGTATAAAACTGTTTTCTAATAAAAAATTTAATAAATTTTGAAAAATCAGAAATTTGTGGTGTTCTTATACTTTTGTAACAGACAATATATCTGGGAAGCAAGATGGCATTCACATACCTTGTCATAATACTGTAGATGTAAAGTTGTTTCCCGCATCTTGTACCGTCGACGGTGTAATACGTCTGTAAAATTTCAGATATACTTTTTCAAGCACCTTTCGGATTTTTATACGCATAGGGATTTACAGCCACTACATCTCCCGACACAAGTATATCGTAATAACAAGAAAACGCATTGGAACTTTCCTAATGTTTCTCGGAGGAAACGCGACGCTAATTATAGTAAAAAAATAATTATTTAGTGTTATTAAACACTAGTAGTCTGGGACAAGTCACGTGATATTACGAACGGGCGCCTCAGCGAATTTTACTTGGACTCGAAACGCCAAACGTGTACTTCCGCTTGCCGTACAAGTTTAACGTTTGAACTCGCGCCACAACCTCTCTATTTCCTTCAGCATATCAGACTTCATTGCGAGACGAAGGCAAAGGCTTTTCTTCTTTGTTACGATACAGCCCTCCTTTATCTTCACTAGTTTGGTTCTTCCCCTCATTGACTCGTTTTAGGACACTTCCAAAAGCTACTTTCGGTGGTCTCATCACCACCATCACAATCAATAAAAATCGTCCGTGTTTTTGTCTAATATCCTCATTTCAGTTAAGAAATTTGTCATCAAATTCGATCGCCCTCTTCTTTCCGCTCGTATCATCGGACTCAATTCAAAACCAATCCAGATACTCGCGCTTGTTCTTTGATATTAGAGAGGTTGCGGCCGACGTTTTCAACGCGAAAACGTGTACGTCGGACGTTCAGCGCCGCCTTCCTGCGAGCCTAGAAGTTTGACAATGGCGTTTGGAACGTCAGTAGAATCGTGCTCGACGTTCTAAACACCATTGTCAAAATTCTAGGCTCGCAGGAAGGCGACGCTGAACGTCCGACGTACACGTTTTTGCGTTGAAAACGTCGGCTGCAACCTCTCTATTCTCCTCCCGCTATGACGTTCCAAAAAGTGGATCAGTTCTCACTTCTGCCGAAGATTTAGCTCTTTGTATCCTTTGTTGGTCGTTCTAAAAGTTAATTTGGATCAGCGAATGATTTATTGAAAAAAGGAGCGAATTAAAAATTCTCTCAAAGAAATTTAACAATTAGCAAAGAACACACGAAGTTTCTTTTTTTATTTTATAAGTTGAGTAAAAGAAACTTCGTGTGTTCTTTGCTAATTGTTAAATTAGCAAAGAACACACCATAAACTTTAAACACCATATCTACAGTCATTTTAACTAAATTTCCTATAAAGTACAACGGTTTTGAATATTTGTAATATGATCACTACGAACTGGACTTAAAATGGTTTTGTTTTTAATGGTCACTTCACCCAAGATGATTTCTTACCTCGGAACACGACCAATGCTCACAATAGACGGGTCACTGTACGCAGATATCCATTGCAAAATGTATTACTGTATTTTGCAACGGGACCAGCTCAAAGTGCTTAAGCTTAAGCAGATTTTACTGTATTTGTAATCGCTTTGTTACTAGTCGGGTCATAAAATTATCGTCTTAAAAATTAAATTATTAGTCAGATTTCCAGAATAAATCGAAAAAAAAATATTTTAGATATATCATTAAAAACGAGTATCGAATACGCCACCACGACTCTTAGCCAATCAGATGAATCCGTCGAATGATTTCAAAAAAACGTTCGATTTCTCGAAATCTGTTCCTTGAAATTCTAGAAGTTCTTTGGTAAGCGCCTTTTCCTGTATTTTTATTTAATTAATTAATTAATATAAAGTAAAATTCCGAGGATAGTCGCGTTAATGTCATTCTGTAAGGAAATTCAGCGTGAAAGAGAAAATGGAAACTCATAGTTTGCATCTTCCATTATAATATACGAAGCATAAATGTTACGTTTATATTATTTTAACGGCTCTCGGTATTATTTATGTATTATTTGTTATTTTTATTATTTAATTATTCACTTTTTTTTTATTAAATTGAACGTCGAGATGTTCCATTTTTTAAAAGTGTTCTGTATCGACGATGACCCGCTGTATTAGGTTGAAAATGCTCGTGTTTGTGTAAATAAACATTTCCAGCAAGCATTAAGGGGTTAATTAATACGGAGAAACCTCATTTATTCGGGTAAAGAAACGTTTTCAACCCATTCCAAGGGCCATCATCGGGTTATAGACGTTCGAATCGAGTTAAAGACATTCGAATCATTCGAACGTCTTTAACCCGATGATGGCCCGTGAAATGGGTTGGAAACGTTTGTTTAGCCAAATAAATGAGCATTTTTCCTACGTAAAAAAATCAATGATTGTACATAAAAAGGAATAGGTGTAAGTTTATACTATAGCTTCTCTAACAAATGCCCAGAGTTGTTCCATTTTGCCACTTTAACTTTGATTTTCGAACAATAACGTTTCATAAATAAAAAGAAGCGGTAAAAATAACATCAATTTATAGAAAACACTATGGATGTCTAAATTTTCTCCAGGCACAGGGAAAAGTCCGTGGCTCCCCTCTAGACCTTACGCGTAATGTAGGCTATATAATGAATGTATAAAGTCTCTTCTCGATAAGATGACGATAATGCTTATTCTTTTTATGTATGTCGATATAAGAAGCGAAACGAAACCAGTCTTTTAATTTTTAAATAAAACACTCAACATCTTATAACGCTGAGATATATTTATTAAAACACAAACGTTTTCAGCCTAATGTAATAGGCCATCATCAGGTGATTTGCTATCGAACAACTTTTGAAAATTCTGTTAAATGGAACTTTCGAACTTACAAATTCAAAATTATAATGTAAAGTAAATTAACCAATCAATATACAAAATAACTATAATAAATAGATTGAAGCCATATTAATATAAATAATAAATAATAAAATAAGGTGATATAAAAATAAAAACAAAATATCCAATTTAATTTTTATATTTTAAAAGATACGCAATTTTTTCAACAATTCGTAATTTTTAGTGTGATTTTTCTGTAATTTAAAAAAATTTTTGTAGAACAAATACACCTTTAAAACATACATTCGATGGCCTACTTACGGAAGTAAAGTAATACGATTAAACGCCACTAACTTATTTATCTTTAAAGTACATCTTTCCGGACGATATTAATTTTAAAATTAACACCAGTCTGAATTATTTTCTTAATATCTAACACACGCCCGGGTTCGGGTACGTTAATCGTTTGTTGGATGCGAAGAAACAAATGGGAATTGAATGCAATTAATATTTACTCATTACACTCGAAGCCTCGGGCACACATTATGTTATATCCATAATAATATAATAGATACAGTAATATTTCGACTTACGCTACCCCGACTTACGCGAACCCGGAGTTACGCGATTTGCAAATCTCGTCGATTCGTCTTTTGTTTGAGCGCCACGCAACCCTCGATTACTCACTCCCCCACACTATTCTTGGGCTTACGTGTTCGGATGTGTCGCGCGGAATCCACACATAGCTACAATTTATCTCGTGTTATTTATTTCTATGTTCGTTATATCTACGGAAACTCGAGAGACTCTAATATGTCATCCAAACGAAGTAGAACTAATTCTTCTGCATCAAACAAGAAAAGAAAAACTTTATCTTTGAAATGTAAAGTTAACATTGGGTATGTTCGTAAAGTCGAACGAGTTAAACGAGAATGACGTCATCGTTATTCCTATTTCGTTAGACTTTTCGAACGATTCGTTACTAACGCGTTTACCTCGTTTGACTTTACGAACGTACCCATTAATAAAGAGTTCGATACAAAAATTAAAATTTGTGAATTGGCAAAGAAGTTTGATCTACCGGAATCGACGGTCAGAACAATTATAAAAGGCAAAGAAAAAATTCTCCAAGCTGCGAAAAATGCTCAATCTTTAAATTCGAGCATTATTCGTAAACGTCGCAGTATTATCCCCGAGATGGAAACGATATTAAAATTATGGCGTAATAATCGAGTAAATGTGAAAAATTGTAAAATAATATAGGCCTAATTTGTTATACATATGTATTATCTAAGGTTTTAAGGATATACAACTGTGTTGTGTTGAAAAACAACACAGTTGTACAACAGACATGGAAAAACAACACAGTTTTCAACTGTGTTGTTTTTCCATGTCTGATATTGTAGCCGTAATGCGTGTTGTTTAACATGTTGGATAATGAATTCAGGGCTAGGCAGAACCAGAGAGGACTGAAGGAATCTCCTTGAAAATTTTTTCGCCTAATGAATATCTCATGTGTTTGTATGGAAGTGTTACTAACCCTGAGATGTATTGTTCTTCAGTGCTGCATAGTGTTTTGGAAGAATGCAATGAGTGATGGATGTATTTTGCACATAAGTAGAATGTGTAGCAGCCAACTATCGAATGCTTTTCTGGTGAGAAAGTGGATTAGCAGAAGAGATGGCCTTGGTGCATAAAAAACTCTGTTAAAAGGCATTGGCTTCAGAGGATAGAGAAGCATATAAAAATCCTCTAAGAATGTCTGTAGAGCAATTTGTAGAGGTAAGTATGATTGTTAGTAATAAACAGAAAAAATCAACATATTTTAGAAAACTAATATCAGCAACAGTGAAACTGAAAATAACATTGTTATATAATGAGTGGTGACAGCCTAACATATCTACAGTATCTGTGTCATGTTTCAAAAAACACAATATCTGTGTTTTTACCTATTGTTATTTCAGCCATTTATTATCGTTAATACATAATCTGTTTAAAATGTTGAACGAGTTTCCAGGCAATCTGAATCATATCATTTACTTGAGTATTGTATTAGAGCAAAATTATGACAAATTGGAATTAAAAGTTGTTGATGGATGATGGTTTCATAAAACATTGTACTTTTTGTAAAGTTGAAGAAATTTACTTACCTTTCCATTTCTCGACTAATTATTACTCTTATTACTTGTGTGTGTTGTTGTGATGGTAATAACAATACAAGTTCACTTTTCAAAATCAAAACGGGGCTGTCTTCGACTAGCATTAAACGAGAATAGTTTACATTATTCAAGTTGTTATTCAAAGCAAGTAAAAAGTTAAAAAATCTCAACTGCATTTGAAATTTGAAACCAACTTTGAAAGAGTATTTCAAGTCAAGTAAATAACAGGTTCACATTGGTCAAGTGGTTTCAACTTATTTAATTTCAGGTCACTTGAATTTAAGTAACTTAACTAATGTGAATGAGCCTGAAGTGTTCTCAAACTGGTATATCACAAAGCTAGGATGATACATAAATTGAATCCATATTGAAAGAACAACAAATAACACCTTAGTGTTTTTGGATTAATTGGCTAGTTGTTTATCTGGTAAATTAGGTGTCTTTTGTGTATAATCTGAGATTATATTTTTCTAAGTTTTATTTTTAAATTTTTTTCTTTTTAGTAATTTAGAGATTGAAAATGTTATCCTTACTAAAGCACTGTTTGTAAAATAATTCTATTGCTGTCTTTATATATATTCATTCCTGATAGTCACATTTATTGCTTCAAATATAACATTTTTAAAAATGATTTTATAAGGAAATTGTTTCTTTTAAACACCAAGTTTTTCTTGTTTTGGTCTTTTTTTATTAAATTTAATTGTAGTTGAATTTAATGGAAGTATTATTAATAGAAAATGGGATATTTTTCCCCCTTCCCTCTCCAGATAACAGAAGTGTATTCAAAAAGGAGAACAGATGATGAACACATTCAGATTACTATAAAGAGAGTTGCAGAATTGGCCCCAAATCACCCTGAAGTGAATAGACTTTTTAATACACAAATGAGAAGGTAAGTTTGTATGAGAATTCAATAAATTGATGACATAATTTATATATAGTTCTTAAATTTATCAGAAACATTATAACGTAAGTTTTTGTAGAGAAAAAAGATTATTTATAAAATGTTTATGCTTTTAATATAATATATTCGAATGTTCCTACAAGGTAGTTTATATCTTTAGTTTCAATTGGTTTTGTTGTTGAATTTATTATTTAAACTTTTTTGTATGAATAGAACTTGGATGATAAAGTTTGTTCATTGTTAAGTGTTACATGCTATAGTAGAATTATTAATTTCTGTCTGTACTAGAGATAATAATAGGTTAACATTAGAAAAATGATTTATAGAAATGTTAACAATTTTACCCTTTGACGATGGATATTTTTCAAGTGTGTACTCCACATGCTGGTAAATATATTGAATAATATAAAAACAAAAAAAAATTTA
>NW_019387195.1:6888-9019 GCF_000671375.1 Centruroides sculpturatus | reverse complement strand
CATTTTGTCTTCTGTGTCGTTTTGCTTCTGCCTGCCTGTGCAACATTGCAGATCTGAGCTCATGAGTTTCATTCTGCAAGCCTCCACGTGTTGATTGTGCTATTCTCTGTAATGTTTCCTGCGCACGTCTCTCCCTTTGTCTCGCAGCAGTGGCAGCTTTACGTTCCCCCACAGTGGCGTATTTCTTTGGTCGTGCCATGAAAGGTTTCTATTATTATATTAAAATATTAGCTTAACTATTTCACTTATCATTTTATCGTAGCGGTTCAAATCTATCCGGTTTTTCGTTATTCTCCCCCTAGTGAACATTACAGGCATTCCGTGACAATAATAAATTCCTATTACAAATATTCCAGTCGATCGCGATTGAACCTCGTTTCAGTCGAGATTGAAACGGTCGAGAGCGTTCGCACCACGGAACAGGCTCCGACCTTAGTCACAATCTAGATCGAAATGCTCGGTGCGAACGGGGTATAACAGTCATCACAAAAACCCGAAACTTATATGTTTTGAAAAATAGACAAGTCTTTTAATCTTTCCGGGAATAAAACTTCTTTTTACAACATAATACTGTATTGCTTGACTTTTGGACAGCCGGTTTTCATATTCTCTTTACTCTTCAATAAAATTTATGCTTTTTAATCATTTTTATTTATGAATATTTTAAAATTACTTTGCAATAAAAATTTTAAAAAGTAATCTTGTATTTTTTTTTAAACACTAACTGGCTTTGTATTACATCCTCAAATCTTCCAAATCAAATTTCAGCCACTTCTAACGCTTAAAGCTTGAGGACATACTTAAATCCAATGATAATTTATTTTAATGTTTTAGGGGGTGGCCACAACCCCATCCTCTCTACTCCAAAATCTCAAAAACATAATCAATAAAAGCATTTTTTTAAATATTCAAATTTTTTATTGTTTTGTTTCATTCACTAAAGTTTAGCTGTTGCTTTTATAACCCATGTTCCTTGTTATAGTTTTCAGTATTCATTACTTAAATAATTTTCTTATTTAAACATATTTCATTTCTTTTTAAAATTTTATGTATCAATCTCAGTAAACCTCCTATCAATATATCTAATCACACAAATACAAATTAAATTGTTCTTACCACCAACATTTTGGCATACTCAAAAACATGTCTAAAATTCAGATGTTTATACAATGCACTACAATACAAACTGCAAGTTGTTCTGAAAAGTGCAAGAGTATTTATTAATCTCAAGACTGATGAGAACATGATCAAAACATATATTTCTGATCTAAGTATTGATTTCTTTCAACAATACAAGCAAAAAAAATCTGGCAAATTAAATTTCCTAAGACACGAGTCCAGTCTTAATTACTTTTGATAATATCAAAAGATTGAATAGCCAATGGTTACAAAAGATTTACATTGCATAATCAAATACAAAACCACACATAAACACATAAGAAATTAACATCCAATAAATTCACATATTATTATGACTTTGAATGTACAATGAAAGCCTTCAGTTGCATTAAGTACAAGTAGAAAACTTTTGTACTTAATGAATGAAAGAAATTTGTTAATTAATTTTCATTTTATTCATAATTATTTTGACTTATTTTTTGAAATATTAAATAATAGTTTTTTTCTTTTTCAGAAATCTCCAACATTTAGAATTTTCGTTGTTGGGCCGTCACTTTTTTGATAAATTCGAAGTATCAGAAATCCCAGAACATAAGTAAAATTTTTAAATTTATATTTACTTGATAAATGCAAAAAAGAGGGAACAAATATACATATATTTAATACATAAATAATTTTTATTGCAGCATTGAATTGTGGAGAGGAGTTCTTACTTCTATCCAGCAACATGAAACTGGCATGATGATGGCAGTAGATACAGTTCATAAAGTTTTAAGACGAGATAGTGTACTTCATCAGATGACAAATATAGCACAGGAAGACACAAGAAATTCTAAGGATAATTGTATAAGAAAATTAGCTGGTGCAATTGTGATGACTCGGTAATATTTTCTAACCAATATTTCATAAAAATAATTTGACTGACATTAAGTTTACATTTAATAAATTTTAAACTTGTTAGTCATAAATACATATTAAGCCCTGTATATAATGAATGTTAACTTTTATTTGT
>NW_019387195.1:0-4450 GCF_000671375.1 Centruroides sculpturatus | reverse complement strand
ACACAATCATTTAATCTGACAAGGATTTGGACATAGGGTTTCTAGAAAATTACTGATAGACCCATGTATAAAATAATGCCACTTAAAATTTTATACTTTGTTTGTATTTGTACTGAGTTTAAAAAGTTTTTTTCAGTTATAATAACCGTACTTACCGAATTGAGGATATTGATTGGAACAAAGATCCAACTCATACTTTTGAAATGAAAAATGAGAGAATCTCTTATATGCAGTATTATAAAAGAGTAAGAATATCTAAAGTTTATAATTTTTTTTTATTTTTTCTGTTAAGAATTATTATAAAATTCTCTTGTAATGGGGAGTAAAGTTGACGAAGTTATTAAATTATTTAACTGTTAAGAAAGTTATGTACAATGTGATGCTTTAAATTATTCAAGTAACATCTTTATTCAGAATGTATAAAATATACATCATACCAGATTGAACAAGATGTTTTATCTGGTAAGACAACTATTTATCATATAGGACAGACACAGACATACATTCATTTTTATATATATAGATTATTGTTGAAATATTAATAAATAGTTAACTTTTGTGTTATAAAGTAAAATGGCAAGTAATAATAAAAGGCCGTAGAAGGATAAGCATGGTGAATTGGCCCCAGACAAATAATGGAACGAAAATTGGCTCAAAAGTACTCTAAGTATCAGTGTGTGATAAATTACTGCCCAATATTAGACCGATTTTGAGATTATGTACAAAATTGTGGTTTTTTGAATTTTTCAGTATATTGCTGTTCCTTTGTGTCAATTTGCCAAGGAAATGATCTATCATTATGGGAAAAAAATTAAGGCACAAGATAATGTACATTAAAAACTTTTTTGTTGCAAAATTCAAAAACAAAAAAAAATGAATTTATTGGCTTAGAACAGTGTAAGTTTCAAAAATTTTTAGTAAACTTTACATTACCCTATATCAGTTGTGTCAAACTCATTTAAGCAACAGGCCATTCATGCAACTGGTAAGATTCATGAGGGCCACATCAAATTTACAAATTTTCTTAAAATTATAATTTGAAGTGAGAATGCAGGAATATAGATATGGCGATTAAAACACATTATGTAGTTCAGTGAATTCAACTCAATATATAATTGCTATAGTATTGATTTTATTTAAACATTTATTTTGATTCAGTAAATGTCTCTTCAATCCGAAAAAAATTCTTTTCGGTAGACTACCTCACATCCAGTTCAGGTTATAATTCCTTTTATTGCTTTTACAGATGCATTTCGAGCTACCGAAAAGAATTTTTTTCGGATTGAAGAGACATTTACTGAATCAACATTACAAACAGCTAAACTATCGGAAAATTCAGAACATTTATTTTATTTAATGTACATATTTACAAAACTAAAATTGTTTTCACTGGATACTTGCCGGCACTATCTTCCTCCTCTCTAGTTTTCCAATATCTGGATTCAAAGACACAACAATCTTCATTATGGCAGATAGATGCTTATCAGTTAATCTTGATCTGTAAACAGTTTTATTTAATTTCAGAGCATCGTGGCCGCTAGTTTGACACCCCTGCCCTACATTAAACTATAAAAAAACTGACAACTTCATTTGCCAAATGCAATATAATTAAAAAGAAAGTAAAAAAAAGCAATCAATAAGAACTGTAATTACATGATGTAGGATTAATGATAGAAATAGAAGTAACAATAACCTCCCAGCATTCAGCTAAATCTTCCGTCTTATAATAGAATGATGATGTTCTGGCATTGGTAATGTCTTTTGTCCTTTTTGTGCTGTCACCAACTGTCATCTCCCCTTACTTGTCTCCCCCTCAACCCCTCGTTTATTTTCTTAACAGCTTAGGAATGTTACTCATCTAACTCCCACAATCGGCCGTCCTCATCTGACTGGTTGAAAACTTCATTAGTTGAATGGACCCATGCTTTCACATTGTCTGCAGAAGTAATGTCTGCAAGTGAGAAGACCCTTCACGACCTTCTCACTAAATATCTGTCATTTCTTAAAACTTTTCTGATTTTGTACAGACCTAAGAACTTTGGATGGATTTTTAATATGGGCCCGTACTGCGTTCTTCTTACAGCTACCAGATCATTGACTAAGAATTTGGTGGGGCATTTCCTTTTCTTGTTAAACGTTTTCCCGTTCTCCACTTGCAGTTTCTTAATGTTCTCTTTTGCTGTTGCTCCAATTTCGTCCCTTACTTCCTCAAAGCACAGAATTTTTTTTCTCGATCGGTTCTCGTAGTTCGAGGCCCTCGTTCAAATGCATTTTGGTACCAAACAACGTGAAAGCAGACCTATCAATACTTCAATTATACGAGGAGTTGATGTATTTCATTGCCAGATCAACGTGC
The DNA here is from genome assembly GCF_000671375.1 of Centruroides sculpturatus. Lineage (NCBI taxonomy): Eukaryota > Metazoa > Arthropoda > Arachnida > Scorpiones > Buthidae > Centruroides > Centruroides sculpturatus. The sequence continues at coordinate 2,094 of NW_019387195.1, read as the reverse complement.
TTATACCATTCTTTGGGTTTGGCGCAGACAGTTTAGTAAACAATGAAATGATGACTTGATGCATTCTCTTCACCTGTCCATTGGCTCTTGGAATGCCTATAGTAATTCAAATATGCTCAATGTTTTCTTGCTCGCAATAATCTTTAAAGGCACTCAATGTAAATGCTGATCCACGGTTGGACACAATTCTCTTAGGGTTACCAAATACAACCACCTGTTTTTTCAATCAACTTACAACTTCCTCTGTTCTTGTTGACTTAGTGGGATAGAGCCACAGAAACTTGGTGAAGGCATCCATAACTGCAAATATGTACAGTACTGATAACTAGTGTTGCCACCAGGATTTTTACCTGGAAAAGTTGGTTTTTAAACTCATGGACCGAATTAATTGTTAATTTGTCCAGTTTTCGTAGAAATTATGATGAAACAAAATACATTTATAAAAATATTTGCCATTACAGTCGACCCCCTATAACACGGTAGATATGTTCCATTCTTTATGAAATTGATGTTCTACGAGTCCTTAAATACATGAGCCAATCACAGCCCGGCACGTATACAGTTTACGGACTTTTGAAAGGTTTTCTTCCATAAAATGAATTGATTCTAGACTAATTCGACTCAACGTTTCCAAAAATACATGTAATTTTTTCGGAATAATCCATATAAACTATGCTATAAACAAAAAATTGTGGGATTACTTACCGAGTGTGCACCGTTCGACGTCGCCATTGCTTAAGCTTGTTTTCGTCGTGGAGCGGTGCATCAAATGGCACTTGCATGCTTCCTGATAAATTATTTTTCTGCGAAAATTTTGCTGAACTTTGGAGACGTCATTAATATAAATATAATTTTTATGGCTATTAAATAGTAAATGGTTTTTAGTAAGTCCACTACTTGTTTAAACTCAACGGTTTGTACAATATCCGCTATTGGTCTAGATTCGCTCAATCTTGTCACGACACGAGTCGACAATGACGTTTTACTGAATTATACGAGTCTCTTTTAGTGTGTTTATACGAATACGGTTGCAATTTTTTCGCCGTCATATAGGAATCCGAACTATATGAACCCGTTTTATAGGGGGAGGTCTACTGTATTTTATTTTAACAGTTAAAGACTAACTTTGCACCCCCCAGCCAAACTTATCCCCCATCTTATCCCTAGGCTAAGAGTGACAGAAAATGTACTTTTAAAATTCTAACTTCCAAATATCTCTATCAGAGATATTAGGTTTGTTCCAATACGAGTCCCTAACTGGTTTAAAACTGGCATGAGCATTGTTCAGTTCTTGGCTGTAAAATGGCATTGTGCATGCTTTGCACAGTTTCAGATTCAAATCAGTCAGGGACTTGTGTTGGAAAAAACCTGTTGTACAGATCAGCAATTTTGAAAAGGTGGCAACACTACTGATAACGCTTCTTAGTCTGTGTTAAATCACCCAGATGAATCAAGTCCGCATAAGTTGTCATAGGTGTAACTAGACAGTTTTCTGTGGTCCTGGCCGACTTACATAGGCATTAATGTTAAACTGGTTTACTCGTCACCACTGGATAAATCGACATACTTTTGCTGTCCCACACTCATTTAGACGTCTGATAGGTTGACTCCCCTCCTGAAAAAATGAGTTCACTGTGCGGTGTGAATCACACAGTAAAAAGTCATTTTTAAATAACTACTCACCACACCACACTAACTCAAAAAATTACGCACACAGAACCAATTTACGGTGTAGTAACATCGAAAAACATTGAAAAAACAAACGTTTTCGAACCCCTTCTGGGCTCTGCATCAGATTCTAATGGTTTTTAGATGGAAATTCGATTAACGAATGCCGTTTAACTAACAAGAGGACCTTACAGTCTCGGAAATTCATTTCGGGATGAGATTTCGCAGGTTACCTCATGGGTGTTCACCCAGAAGAATTGTAAAGCACACTAGCCAGAAGATTCTGAGAAAAAGGGCTCTAAAGTTTAATCGTAGCTCATATACTGGTCGATTTTACACTATGGCAGTGCAGCGAAATGGCTAATTCTGTAGCGAACTCGCTTGCAACGCGGGCGATCTAGGTTTGATCCTAGCCTTGGCTAACTT
>NW_019387194.1:12926-15086 GCF_000671375.1 Centruroides sculpturatus | reverse complement strand
CTGTAAATAATATTTTCTCCATAAATAGATTCCCGGCATTACTTTGCCCAACGAAGTGTTTAATTTAGCGAAACAAATTATAAAAGACATCAGAGTGAAGTTTGTTTCGTATAAAAACGATAAGTTTTTCCGGTCCAGGAAATATAATAAGACAAGATGCCAAAATACTGAGCCGTGTCACGAATTGAAAACGTTTCCAGGTATTATACTGTAAGAGTTTTTATTTCTAAACATCTATTTTCGTTCTGTTTAATTAATATAAAAGGTTTCCTTTTCAGATAGACAAGTCCTTCAGGCAAGCATCAATAATATTTCCATTTCTAATCTGACCGATCCCGTTGTTTATGTCATTCCTACAAATAATAAGCAAAAATACTTATGCGTTTACTGGAACGATCACGGTATGTGAATTAAATCCTGTGGAATTCCACAGAGCATGGTATGATCGTGCTTATAAAATGCCCTTTCGGTACTTTGTATCCGGCAAACGAAGAAATAGAAGGATACGCTAAAAGAAGTTGTCTGCTTCTATCAGATGGTTCGGTTCAGTGGAGCGAAGTGAATGCGAATAACTGCCAAGCGGAGGTATTTTTCTTGTTTCGTTGTGTTTTCTGTAAAACTTTACGTTAATTAAATAACTAACCGTACGAAAATTAATAGGGATTTCGAGCAGCGGAAGAATTAGCTGGCGAGTTGCAAGCTCTAACTAGTAATCCAGATAAAGTTAGTCCCAAAGAATTCCAACAAGCAGCCAGTCAAATAGAAGCCATCGTACAATACGCGGTTCAAAACCAAAAGGTAAATTCTAAAGATAATTCGGAATTGAAATGCATAATTACATTCACGGGCTTAAAAATTGTTTTATAAGCGAATGGTGATTCATTTTGTTATTGTTTTGATAAATTGCAGCTCGCCTACGACATGGTTTCGGTACTAAGCAACATGTTAGATGTTAACGATAACGTGTACGAGGTTGGAGACGAAGATGGAATTGTCACTAAAAAGTAAATAAAATTTTATTTTATCGCTTTAAAATTTTAAACTACAATACATTTTGTTTAAGTTCTTTGTACAAATAAGCTTATTTGAACAGGTTCTAAAATAAACTTTGTTGTATAGAACAAATATTCTCTTCTCTTTTTATATAGATTAGTACAGGTTGTGGATACTTTTGCATCGAATGTTAAATTAAGTCCCGGAGAGAAGGTCGAATTTTTTACACCAAATATTGTGATAGTTGCATCGAATCCTAGCGAAGTATCGGGGGATGGTTTGGGTTTCTCACCGGATCCCGGACGTAGAAAAAGAAATGCCGACTTCCTTCTAAATTCTCAAGTAAGATATAATACAAAACGATTCTTTTTGAACGAAATTGCCGATTTATTTCGTATTTATTCGATTTAAATTAAATATATATTTTTTTAAATATAAACGAAAAGCACGCTCGTTTGTTTGTTTATATCGACTTTTCCAAAATTTGTTTTTGAATCTTCGGGGGTCATCTTATTTGCCAGCATTTCGCATACAGAATTTTAAACGTTTACTTAAATTATTTTTAATTCTTTTATATTATTTTATACGGAAATTAATTTTCTCCAATATCTCTTTACTTCATATTAAAAAAAAGTATGCGTGAAAATAACGATTAGTATTGATGAAATGCGAATAAATCTTTTTATTTATAATTTATATTCAACAAATTATTCTAATTATCTTTAAAATTATAGACTAATATTTAATTCCCTTAGAGAAAATCCATAAAACACTCGATCTATTTTTCAAATGTTTTGTTTTTCAATGGGATTTTTTATTAGTTTTTTTTTTAGTTCGATATTTACTCGAGGGAATCGAAGACCGAATTTATTAGCGATTAACGAGTTAACATATTTATGGATGAACGAATATTCGTTCATTTGAGAATCATACAATAAATAAGATTCTCATGCATATATCTATTGCCTTGTATCTACCAGTCGACCCCCCTATAACACTGTTGATAATTCCGTTTTATATGAATTCCATGTTGTACGAGTCACTTAGATTTTACAAATACATGAGCCGTTCACAGCCCAGCACACGTATTTGTAAAATATAACTGGCTCGTACAACATGGAATTCATATAAAACGGAATTATCAACAGTGTTATAGGGGGGTCGACT
>NW_019387194.1:7516-12437 GCF_000671375.1 Centruroides sculpturatus | reverse complement strand
ATATATATATATAGAACATTGTTATGATTTAATTGGTAAAATATTATAAGCATTTTCTTGCATTACTTTTATTATATTGTAAAATATATAACGCAATTCTTTTATTTCGGTGTGCAAAATATTATAAAATACTTAAGTAAAATATGTATATACACTAGATCCTATTTGTGTAACTTTTTATACATAAAGATTATATATTTTTTTCTTTTAAAATATATTGAATCGCTCTCTTTAATAATCTAAATCTCTAATTTATATTTATGTCTGCTGTCTGTCTGTGTGTCTGTATCTGTGAGTATGTGTAATGATTAGAAATTTATTTATAAAATTTTATTTCTGGCATTTTAATATTTGTTTTGTTTGAACGAAAAAAATAAAATGATTTAATAATATGGTGTAAAAATTAAGCAGTATGAGGCCTAGACTATGAGTTGAGGGGTGTTTTTTTAATTTCTAATTCGTTTTAGAAAATAAAAAAGAACATAAATGTTGGGGGGAAAATGACAAATTATCATTAAAAATATTTTTTTAAAAATGTTAAATCATAAAAAATTTAGATAAAACTTTCTAAAATGCTATTTGGAGGGGGTGGTACATTAGAAAAAAATATGTAAAATAATAAGAAAGTAAGTCGACAGATGGCAGCAGCTAGAGGAAGAAGGTATTAAAAAGCGTGATTTATGTAGGTGCACGTTGTTAAATGTTTAAGTGTCTCTCGAAAAATGCATTAAAAAGAAAAATTTCGGATGACGATAATCAATTATTTATTAATCCTCGATATTATTGTTTAATTTAGATCTATTCATTATACATGAAATTAATGCGAAAAGGGTAAAGAGAACGATTTGTGAAGAACTCACGCGGGTAAAAAGATTGCCGAAAAGTATTAATATTTCATTTCTACTAATGAACTGTCTAAATATTTAAATCTTCTTAGAATAGAAAAATAATAAGTTGTCGTTTATCATTCTTTACTCACAAATCATCAATTGGAATTTATGGAAAAAAGAAAAAAAAAAAAAAAATTGCACAATGTCTGTTGTAAATTCGAAAATTTATGGCTCCTTAGTAATAAAATTCGTTATCTGATGAAAGAATTAAAATCGAAAATCCCACTAAAGTTTATTATTATATAATAATGGAATAAAAAAAAAATCAAAAAATCTTATGCAATTCCACACGCGTTAATACGGCGAATATGTTTACTTTCGCATCGATAGGATATTTAAATTTTTAATTTTTTTTCTTTTTTTATTAAATATATACACTATAATCTATGCATTTTGTACACGTGTATAGCACAGAGGAAGGCGTGGGTGATGCAACCTTGACCTCTGCTTGATCGTCGATCGCTTGTTTACAGATGCCAGAGCGGAAAGTACGTGCAACACAACTTAGTTATTGTGTAAACAGTTGTGACTACGCAAACTACTTGTCAACAGTATACTGTCAAGGATGTGAGAAAGTTACTGACGTAGAATTGTAATCTGTTAAAAAATATATATATATAAATGAAAAGAAAAGAAAAGAAAAAAAAAAAAGTAACAAATCGTTGCTAGTCACTCTTTAGTAATTATTACAAAATTTTTACGAGATTAATTCACTAGATGTCACCGCTTTATCGGTGTTTTAAGTGTTTTTGCCAACTGTTGCCATAAATAACTTAGACTTATTCTTTTCAAGAATTAAGTTTCATAATGGATAAAATTATCGGGAGTTATTTTTATACTTTGCTAGTACTTTACTAGTAATTCTGATAATTCTAACTTATGATTTATCTTTTTCTTTTTCTTTAAAATAGGTAAATCAAGTCAAAATTATGATCTTTTTCTAAAATATATATATATATATATCAATTTTAATATATAACTTTGGTCTTTATTTTTATTATTATTTTTTTAAATTCTCATTGGTCACGTTTGCATTTTGTTTATTCAATCTATTGTTAATATCGTGTAAGAAGAATCTATTCCATATATTTTAAGAAGAAAAACAAAAAAAAAAAAGGGGGGGAGCGATGAAAATTTATATGTAGTCTATTTAAATAGAAGAAATATAACACTAAAATCCTAAAGATAGATTTATTGGAAAAATTAAAAAACGAAGTCCTTTCTATATCTCGTTCCATAAGATATTAAAGGTGAGATATTTTCTACATAATTTTAAAATTAATTTACAGATTATTGATTATTTTAATTAGTAATTAGAGGAAAATTTAAATTATTTTAATTTTCTTTATTATTATTATTATTATTTGAATAAATTAAATAGAATTCGTAGATGTAGAATTAATTTATGACTTTGTAAAATTGTAATTCGTATTGCATGTATATAATATAAAAAGTCGGTCATATCGGGAAGTAAACGGTTGTAAGAGGTAAATAATATTGTTTTTTTTTGCATCGACTATTGTAATATATAGGCTATAATTTAAAATATTCGTTATTAAAATGTATATTTGAGGTATTTTCGTAAGGCCCAATATAAATGACTGCGGTACAAAATACTAGAGGCTGGCCTCTAAAATAACTTAATTATCTTTGTTTATATTAGCCGCTTAGTAAAATTAATCTGCTCGGTGTTTATTACGGGAAAAGATTATTAAAAAAAAAAAAAAAGTCGATAACTATGTAGGAGTTAAGTTATATCTGTAGATAATTTGATTTGTTTCTTTTGTAGAAGATTAATTCGATGATTTATCGATATTGTTTCTTTTGCATTTTATTAAGTATTAAATAATATAAAAGACGAGCGTAAAATAAATGTAAACGAATATATAATATATAATAATACACAACGAGTTAAGTTTTATTTATAAATCGGATGTTTTCTTGTAAATTTATAATTAAATTCGATCGGCATTGCCGTAATGGGGTGTATTGTTCATTCGATTAGTATTAAATCAAATGAGTGCATAAACACAAATACTTAATTGGACCTGAACGAATGTTTTCTATACAATGTTCTATTAACATTTAAAGTGTTTTAAATACTTTTGCTAAATAGCGCAACGCGTAACACGTTACAAATAAATATATTTATATACACGCATAAAATTTCAATAAATTCTTAAGAGAATTTCGATATTACGAAAGTAATATAATAAAATACAAGAAAAACAACATATAAATTTATTATTTGTATAAATTATATATAGCCTATATATAAGTGCGCGTGATTTACTTTGTTAAAGTTTTGTCAATTATCAATTTTTATAAAATTTAATTTATCCTCGGCCATCATTATTGTAGAAGATAACATTTTATTTAATATTCGACCTTGACCAAAAGACAATTTATAGATCATTATCTATATTTGCATTCTCTGACGTCATTACCTCTCTGTAAAATGTTCGAAGTAGTTCAGGCATTTAATATTCCTTTCGATCTCTTAAATCTAATTCCAGCCAAATTTAAAGTTGACAGGAAAAGGATCACTGATTTATGGACGTAATCTGCTGCCGAATAGTTTTATAACTTTAGAAGAAAACTTTATAACTCGCCCAAGACATTATAAGCTGCTACTGAGTTGACATTCTTATTTTTTTTTTTCTTTTCCTTTTCCTCCCCTTCGTAATCTATGTATATCTTTAATAAAATATATGTTTCTTTTTATCTTTAGAATAATGTTTTAATCGTAAATAAATCAATGCTTATTTTTCCTTCTTTGCTCTCTAACAATTTTTACTTCATTTAGGGCTTTTCCACCAATGCAATAAGGATGAATGATTCAAAAGGATTATATCCAGCGTAGGAAAGCTAGTAAGGATTTATCGTAAGAAAAATCGCGAGTGCATTTTTTTTTTTTTTTTTTTTTTTTTTTTGATGGTCATCATTTCCCCTTTCGGGGATCAGAATCATCCTTGTCCCGTTTTCACATCACAAGGAGGACGTTTCGTTTATTAAAATTAACATTATTACAAATTGACATTAAGTACATAGAGTAAAAAGTTATAAAATACATAAATAACACTGTACAGCCTGCTTGTCTAACTTGACAAGCATGTGCCGGAAGCTTTCCGGTCAATAGGTGGTGAAGAGGACTTTCTCCATCACCTTTACAAAAGTGTCCTTCTCACGAAGGTCCTGAGGTCATGTTTGAGGCACTTATCTCTGATGAGGTTATAGAGTTGTAGGTCATTATTTCCAGTGTTTAAATGATGAAGACTTAGAATTTCTGTCCTTTCTTTATCATACTTGTAACAGTTAAGTAATAGATGACTTATGTCTTGAATGCCGCTACCACAATCGCATACTTCTGATTGCCTTTTACCGATTTTCTTTAAGTATGAGTAGCAATTCCCGTGGCCTGTATATAGTTGACAATTGATGTGATCCATAGGGAGCCAATTGAGTTCTTTGACTCGTTCTTCCACGCTTGGTATTAACCAAAACATGTGTCTTCCTTTCTGAGAGTATGACCATCTGTCTTGCCACTCTGCAATGGTTTCGTCTCTGAGTAGTCTCTTTATCCCCGAAATGGGGATCCTGCCTTGAGTCACGTCAGTCATGTGTGCCGCCTCCTTAGCTAGGAGGTCCGCTCTCTCGTTCCCAAATATGCCACTATGGGCCTTTATCCATTTCATTTTGATGTTAATTCCACTTTGATTTATTATTTGTTTAATATTTAAAGCTGTTGCATTAGTATCAGCAAATTGTTGTAGAGTATCTAAAGCAGATCTGCTATCTGTATTTATTATGATTTGATCAGACACATGGGTTCTTGTTACCCACATAATTGCTCTTTCGATAGCATAGAGCTCAGCTTGAAAAACCGAGCATGAGTCCATTAATCTATATTGTTCAGTATGAATTTCAGCGTCATTCTGCATTGCCATAAAAGCAGCTCCAACGTGGTTATCCACTCTCGAGCCGTCTGTGAATATTTCGATCGAGCCTTTTTCCCTCTCCTCTGCAATGTT
>NW_019387194.1:0-7402 GCF_000671375.1 Centruroides sculpturatus | reverse complement strand
GAATTTTTTTTTTTTTTTTTTTCTAACAGTTTAAGTTGCATACAGAAAATACTTTTGTATATTTAAATACATTGTAGATTTGAATTTATTAAAAATACTTAAATTCGAGTATATACTATGTACTTATCTTTATATAATTCTAGCGAGTATATTAATTATATTTTTATTTGTAATTATTCTTTTATTAATAAGTACTTCAAACTATTCAGAAAACGTCAAAAATGTTCCATTGTGTGTAGCAAAAGAATAGAAATTAAATTTGTTATTAAGCTATTATTAATATGTAGTTCCTTACTTCGTAACTTAATTCCACGCAACACAATTGCATTAAAATGTAGAAACATCTTTTGTAATATGGCTTTGCTACAAAAAAAAAAAAAAAAAAAAAAATATTTCGAAATGAATTTATTTGTTTAACAGAGGATAAGATTATATAAAAATTATTCAAAAACATTAAAATTTGTTTAATATTTTTTGAAACTTTATCACTAAAGATTATCGAAAAAGAAAGAAAAAAAATATATTAATTTATTTCTGTTATTTTCTTTAAATGGGGGTCGAATTGTTAAGAATGTTAACTCTAGTTATAACAATTACTTTTTTTTAGCATTAATAATAGAGAATATCTTTTATAAAATATCATTTAAAATATGAAATAGTATTGGCAAAGAATAGCTTCCTTCTGCTGCTTTGAATGATAAAAGATAAAATAAATAACAAAAATTAGTCAAAACAAACTGTCCATCTCATAAATATATCAGATCGTATCACTCATTTATTGACATAAACAATATAATGCAGTGTTAAAATTTATCGTCTTAACATGAACTTGGAGCTACCATGTACAGTAAACAACACAATTTATCCTAAAAATGATAATAAAAGTTGTATGTAGGACCGTACTTACGTTTAAAGATTAAAACTCTGTTTCAAAGAATGGCCGTTTGCCTTACGAATAGAAAAGAAAGAATAATAATAATAATATGCGATTGGTAAAGATTTTTTTTTCACTATTCTCGAGTTTTTCAGTTATAAATTTGTTAAGCAAAATAGCAAATTGTATAGGACCAAAATAACTTGATTAGTGTAATAACCTTTGACGTTACGAGCAGACATTGCGCTCGTAATATTAAAAGGATGATTTCAAATACTGTAATTTCGTTTTGATAGATTATAAATCCTTTCCAGAATCGATTTATATTCAAAGATATAGAAACTATTAAGACTTTTTTACATTTAATGAATAATAATAATAATAATAATAATAATAAGAAATAGGGAATAGTTGATGTAAATTCTCTCGACAAAATCATGATATAAACATTATTGGAAAACGCTTTTCAGAAGAAACAAAGCTACATAAGCTGAGTCTTTTATGCAAATATTATATAACATAGTTTGATAGTTATTAATTTTGCTAGAAATGAAAATCGTCAGAAAAAAAATAACATTACGGTTTATTATTAAAGTTACTTAGATTGAATCTAAAGGACTCAAAAGCATTATATATATTTATATTTAGTATATAAATATCTTATTTTTTATATTTTAAGAGTAAGATGAGACGAGGATTTGAGAAAATATTGGTAGAAAGACGTTGTTTATACCAAGAATTTTTTTTTTTTTTTTTCTAACAGTTTAAGTTGCATACAGAAAATACTTTTGTATATTTAAATACATTGTAGATTTGAATTTATTAAAAATACTTAAATTCGAGTATATACTATGTACTTATCTTTATATAATTCTAGCGAGTATATTAATTATATTTTTATTTGTAATTATTCTTTTATTAATAAGTACTTCAAACTATTCAGAAAACGTCAAAAATGTTCCATTGTGTGTAGCAAAAGAATAGAAATTAAATTTGTTATTAAGCTATTATTAATATGTAGTTCCTTACTTCGTAACTTAATTCCACGCAACACAATTGCATTAAAATGTAGAAACATCTTTTGTAATATGGCTTTGCTACAAAAAAAAAAAAAAAAAAAAAAAAAAAAAANTTTTTTTTTTAACATAAATGCATAACTTTTTAACTAAGAAAGCATTTCTCGAGTAATTTCCATCGATATAAATTGATTTAATTACTTTATTTTTATATATACACGTGGTTAATTTTAGTAAAAATAAATATGTATATGGTAAGAGTATATTCGAGTTGTTTTCTTTATTAAATTGAACTTTATCGTGTCTAAAGTTTAGGAACTTCTAACTAGTAATTAATGTATGTTAACAGTAATGAAAAAAAATCTTTATGGGATCTACAACATGGCTAATATAAATTATTTTACTTACAAATGTTATAAGGTCTATGTTGAAAATGAACATCCAAAAGTACAGTATAATTTTTTATCAGTTATCAATTTGACTCTTCGGCATTGCTTTTTCGCCTTTAGAATTGCTCAGAAATTTAGTCATTCTGATACATTAGTAATATATTCATACATGAGCCAAGTTTTTTGATCTTGATATAAAAATTGTCATATGATAATTACGCGTATTCTATCATCATCAGGTTTTATAACGTTTTCGATGCTAAAAACGGAAAACTGGGGGGAGGACAAAGTGCACAAAATAAATTAAAGAAATAATAATTATTAAACATTAAACTTTCACCGAGTAAGAAAATGTAACAGAGTAGGTTAATAAAGAGATTTTTTATGATATGTGATTTGGAGAAAACTCACGATTTATGGTAGAAGGAATATGATACGTGACAGAACTCACATAACGATCATTCCCCATTCCTACAGTTTCATACATATACTATTGTTACCTCCAAGATTGATAATAATAAAAAAAAAGGGAAGAAAAAGGAAGAAGAAAATCTTTTACTAGCATAAAATAATATAAATTATTATCTCGTTTTATATCGAATTGTTTAACAAGAAAACAATTACGAGAACAATAAATGCAATAAAATCCCTACAAATCGCTCGTAGACAGTTTTATAAGGATTTTTTTTTTCTTTCTTTCGAAAAAATATGCTAACTATTTTTAATTTCTTTTCTTTTCTTATGTAATGATGTTATTAAGATTATCAGATTGCTTCAAGCTTAATCATACTATTAAGTAATCGAAATATTAAAGAAATTTATATATTTTTCTCAATAGATCACAGCTGATAATTAATATAATATTTCTTACTTTAATTTTATAATAATATATTACTAAATATAACAATAAATAACAAATAAAAGTGATTAAATATATTAACAATAAGTAATCACCTTCGAATTAGATTGATAAGACGATAACTGATAGAAATTTTTATTCCATTTATCTGATAGAAAAGAGTATAAAATTGACGAAATCAAAAAGGTAATTAATACGAAATTTATATTTTATTTTCAATTAACAAACAAAGCTAGATCAATAAGGTACAAGTCAACCCCCATAACACTGTTGATTATTCCGTTTTATATGAATTCCATGTTGTACGAGTCACTTAGATTTTACAAATATGTAAGCCGTTCACAGCCCGGCACACGTATTTTTAAAATCTAAGTGACTCGTACAACATGGAATTCATATAAAACGGAATAATCATCAGTGTTATAGGGGGGGTCGACTGTGTATATCGATAAATGGTAACGTAGCATCATAATTTTAAATATTTAAGAGAAAATTTTGTTTAATAATCAAAATCTTTCGATAAGAAATTTCGTTAATTTTCTAGTAATTATTAAATAGATTAAGAAGAAAGTAAAGAAAGAAAGAAAAAAAGGTTCAATTTAGACATTTATATTCTTCGATTATTTTTGAAATTAATATCGGTTGGGTTATAAACTCTCTTAATGTTTCACGAACTGAAGATCTCCTTAAGGAATATAAACCTTCTAACCATGAATAATGGTCATTCAACTAGTTGGGTAAAATGACGACAAATAGATAAATCGATAACATAAAGAAAGTAAACGATATTAGTACATTGCTATGATTTATTACTTCTATATTTTTATTTCTATTTTAGTCCATTCTCGATTTATCTGATCGCAAATTAAGCTGAAGAAACTGAAGCCACGTATAAAGTAATATATAAAGAATACAGTAAAAAAGAGAAAATGAAAAATATATATATAATAATAAAATACATATTTCTTTACTTTTTCTAATCTCGATTTAACATACTTAATATTATATTATGGAAATAAATAAAGGTAGGTAGGAGGATGATTTTTGAAGATTTTCCTTGTACAAGTTTTAATGAAAATGATAACCGATAGATGGCCCAAGCACAACTCTAAACAAAACATCACCGGAAAAGAAAGTTTGTTTAGCTTGTTATCAGTTTAGCGAGTTTTATCAGTTTGACTTTAGTCTATTTATATCAGAATCAAGTCTTTTCTGATAGTATTTTCTAGGTTAGAATCTCGGTTAAAAGATGTTCGCTTGACCGATAAACAAAAATTCAATTTTTGGCGGGAATTCAGAATATTTTAAGGCCTAATTTGCATATTTTAGGAAAGAAAAAAAAACACTTTTTTAACATGCAAAATTCTTACTACATAAAATAGTTGTTAAAAACTTTAAATGGTTATTATTATTTTTTTTCTTTCCATTATAAATTGCGTTGTAAAATTTTACGCTTATTTTTTTTTTTGTATTTTCTTTTATTTCCTCTGTAAATTATATATTTTCAAAGACAAGTTTTTGTAGAGATAAAGTTAGATAAAGTAATCCCAATAACACAACTTCCTTTCCATGGATACAATAAACAAACACGGGAAATCCTTCTCACGTACCTATATATCTTTCTAAAAAATATAAAAAAATATACGCTACATATATATATATATATATATATATGTAGCATATAAGCTATTATTGTTAATAAAAATCAAAATAAAAATTCATTATACTAATGTATTATTTTATTTTAGATAATTTATATTTTAAGTATATTTTATTTATTACGCTTTTATATATAATGAAATTCAACAGACTAAACAAAATAAATAATTCCGTTCGATGAATTTAATGTATTTTATTGAATTTGGCGTTATAAATATTTTAAAATATATATAATATTTATATATTTTTGTGTACCACTTTTAATAAAAAGTAATATAAGTTCAAGGCTTTATACGGTTTTAACAAAATATAATCCACTTACTTAAAATTGTTTCACACTTTTAAGTTAAATTCCATTAACTCTTTGTATTGATCCATTAATGAAATGATTAATGTTCCTTTTCTTTAATGAACATATTTTCTTTTTTTCCCAATTATTCTTAATTGTACATATTACATCGTTACTAAAACAATGAATAAAGAATTAGAAATCGACTTCTGTAATTGAGATTTTAATATTTAATTTACTAAAAATTATTTTTACTTTTGTAATAGCTGACGTTAATACACTTTTATCTGAAAGGGTTTTGTTTTAGTAAATCTAATAACCTTATTGTTTATATAACTCATTATCCTTTAATACAGAATTTTTCTCTTGTGATTTCATTTAAATGCTATTTTTAATTGAATTTTTCATCTTAATCTTTTTTTTTGTTTGTTTTATTTTTCAAATTAAACTTTTTAAATATTAAAATTAAACGTTTCTATTAAATACAGACCTATATGTTTTTTTTATTATTGTTTTTAAAATAATATTTTATAATAAAATATTAAAGCTCTAAAGTATTTGCCTTAACTGAATCTTGAGGTTAAAGATTATAGAACATTGATTTATGATCTTTAGTATTATAGCAGATTTTTGATAGTGTCATACCTTAATCTCTGAAAGTTAGATTGTGGGTTGTACTGTTCATTTTTCTTCGGTGAATCTACNAAAAAAAAAAAACAATTTCAAAAAATCAAGTTATTTAATAAGTTCGTCAAATGCATTATTTATTGAATAGTAGAAAAGCTAAAAGGGAATCTAAATTTTCTTACACGCATTAAAATTATCACCCAATAAAAATTCTTTTTCTACGGTTATTTCCTATTTATTTAATTATATTTCATATATTTTTTTTAGAATAAAAAGTGAAAAAATATTTCATCAAATCGATAATCTGTGCTTAGGTAAAAAGTAGCAAAAAAAAAAACAGGGAAAGAAAGAAAGAAAAAAAAAAGAAAAAATTAGCCTCTCTTCACTGATAACTTCTCTACTTTCCATATTTACCCAATAAATATTTCTCCCGTCTTATATATATATATATTATATAGTATTTTTTTAAATGAAAGATCTAAAATTAAGTCATGTGAACTGTAAGATGTGGCCGATCGGTTAATGACAAAACGATGATAATTCAAATACGACTCACGGTACCAAATTGCCAAATTCGACCAATGAAACGAAATATATTCATCTTAGTAAAATAAGAAAGAAGGGGAAGAAATAAAATAAAAAAAATAAAAAAACTAAAAATTCCACCAAGTTCTTAAGTAGAAATAATAATCAAAAAAGAAACGAAAACATTCAGCTTCACGCTCAATTTGTCTACTTAGTTCTTTCTCTATCCATCTGCCGGATGCATTATACTTTAACGGCAATGGGTTATATTTTGGTGATCAGAATCATTCATAAAGAAGACGAAAAAAAAAAATATATAATAATAATAACAATAAAATAAAAATAAAAAAGGGATGTCGCATTTTGATTTCGTTCATTTGCATACTCCGCTACATAATTATCGTGGCGAAGTTTTTTTTTATTATTATTTTAATTTTTTTTTTTTTTAATCCCCCATATTTTTACTTTGCCTTTATTTTAAATGACAAATGACTGATGATCAAATGCAACTCGCTTATGTTTTTATTTTTGTTTAAAGTTACGATTTGATACGATTAGGAATGCATTTTTGAACAGGTTTTACGTAAGGGCTGCTCAAAAATGTATTTTCTATTCGTGTTAAAAGTGTTTGAAGAGTTCAAAAATACTTTATCCTTCCAACAAATACTCTTTTTTGAATGGTATTAAGAAAGAAAAAAAAAATACCATAAGCTCTCTCTTAGTACTTAATATCATTGATAAAATCTTAATTAGAGTATTTAAATATATATGAAATATAAATGAAGATATCTCTAGTATACAATCTTTAATAAAGTAAATATAAAGATAATTATTATTATAAACTAAATTATATATTAATTCAATGGAGTTAGATTAGAAATGGAGTATCTTCGTTATAAATTTTTATTTTTTACTTTTTATTCCTTTAAAGTTTATACAATTCAATAAGACAATTGGGGTGAAGAGAGCTTAATCTTTAATCGATGTCATATAATTACTCGTTACGTAAACAGGTTCGATTGTAGATAGATGGATCAATTGTTAAATATTGTGATGGTTTAATCAATATAAAGGACAAAATATTTACCGGAACATAAATTAATTCGAAAATACTCAAATAATTTTCTGGTACGTTTTTAATGAGTTTCTTTTATTATTTTATTT
>NW_019387193.1:4596-17792 GCF_000671375.1 Centruroides sculpturatus | reverse complement strand
GCACGGTGGAGGAGGAGGTGGTGGAAAAGGAGGTCACGGTCACGGAGGTGGAGGTTATAGTGGTCACGGACACGGGGGTGGAGGATATGGTGGACATGGTCACGGAGGAGGAGGTGGTGGAAAAGGAGGTCATGGTCACGGACATGGCGGAGGAGGAGGAGGAGGGGGTGGTAAAGGAAGCCACGGAGGCGGAGGATACGGCGGACACGGACATGGAGGAGGTGGTGGTGGTGGATACGGTGGACACGGCCACAGTGGAGGAGAAGGAGGTGGTGGTAAAGGAGGCCACGGAGGCGGAGGATACGGAGGACACGGACATGAAGGAGGTGGTGGTGGATACGGTGGACACGGACACAGTGGAGGAGGAGGAGGAGGCGGTGGTAAAGGAGGTCATGGTCACGGACATGGTGGAGGAGGAGGTGGTGGTAAAGGAGGCCACGGAGGCGGAGGATACGGAGGACACGGACATGAAGGAGGTGGTGGTGGATACGGTGGACACGGACACAGGAGGAGGAGGAGGCGGTGGTAAAGGAGGTCATGGTCACGGACATGGTGGAGGAGGAGGTGGTGGTAAAGGAGGCCACGGAGGCGGAGGATACGGCGGACACGGACATGGAGGAGGTGGTGGTGGATACGGTGGACACGGACACGGTGGAGGAGGAGGAGGCGGTGGTAAAGGAGGCCATGGTCACGGACATGGTGGAGGAGGAGGAGGTGGTAAAGGAGGCCACAGAGGTGGGGGATACGGCGGGCACGGACATGGAAAAGGTGGTGGTGGTGGTGGATACGGTGGACACGGTCACAGTGGAGGAGGAGGTGGTGGTAAAGGAGGCTACGGTCACGGTGGCGGAGGAGGAGGCGGACACGGACATGGAGGAGGTGGTGGATACGGTGGACACGGACACGGTGGAGGAGGAGGAGGAGGCGGTGGAAAAGGAGGTCACGGTCACGGAGGTGGAGGTTACGGTGGTCACGGGCACGGTGGAGGAGGAGGAGGCGGTGGTCACGGACACGGAGGTGGTGGTGGAAGCTACGGTGGGCAAGGCCACGGTGGAGGAGGAGGAGGTGGCAAAGGAGGTCACGGTCACAGTGGCGGAGGAGGAGGCGGTGGCCACGGACACAAATGGTAATTCAGTAATAATTATTTAAAAAGAACTTTGTATTCATGGAGGCATTATCATTAACGACATCATTGTACAGTATAAAAAAAAGTCTCTTTATAGTGTATGTAATTATTTTTTTGTTTAAAAACCATTATGTACACATTAATAAAGTTTTATTAAAACTTTTAAAAATTTGTGTATTCGAATAATTTACTACGGCGTTCATTAACAAGGAAAGGTCAGTTGGAGCGATCGTCACAGTTTTCAATTCACACTTTGCGTGGATAAGTCTCGGTAAGAACCTTCGAGGTAAGGGAGAAAACGCACATTTGAAACGTTTTGAAAAAAATCAAAGTTGAAAAGTCCCCAGCAACTTATCAGTGTGCTCTGAGAAATCTTTCAGCGCCCGGTAGCCTCACTGATGATTTCTACATTTTCTCTCCCAAATAAATACAATTGTGACATGAAATACAGTATTTGTAAATTACGCGGGTTTATGCATTTTCTATATTTATTTTCTATTAAAAACGTACATTTTCTCTTTCTTGACAATTTGTTTTCGGAATTGTTTAGAATAAATGTAAATTTTCTTCTGAAATTGGAATACAGTATTTAACTCTTTTACATCTTACGATTTTATTATTCTTACTTTATAACCTAATGCATTTATATTGTTATCTATGAAAAGAGAAATTCTTATGATGTAAACAATAAGAAACCGGAGAGGTGGCATCGAAAGACGATTGTTTAATGTCACACATAACAATTCAATTTGATATTACGAGTTAGTTATAACTAAAAATTTTTTGATTGTAGTTAATTACTTGAAATGTCAAATTATTCATTATATTTTAACATTCCCAAATGTAAAAAATCTTGCATTTATTTTTAATGGATGGCAATTCCGAAAACGATTTTTTCAAAGAGAAAGTGCACATTTTCAATAGAAAACGAATAGACAAATGTATAAACTCGCGTAATTTATAAATATATTATGTCAAAATTGCATCGATTTGGTAAAATAAAATCTCACTCGTCGATACGTGAACCAGTAATTATTACGCACGATGCTGCAGAGCCACGAATCTCCACTGAAAGATTTTGCAAAGCATATTCTTAAGATGGATAAAGGTTTGCATCAACTCTTACCCACACAAACAATGTCATTGAAAACCGTCACGCCTTCGTAAGAACAAGATATAATAGTAGAGGTGAGGTTGGCACAATATTAATTAGACTAATCGCGAATTGCTTTGAAATGTACAGAGATCTCATTCTTTTATTGAAAAGATTTATAAACAATTCGTACACACGCAGTTTCGGAGTTAAGATGCGTAACAACAACGATGAATGTTAGTCTAGAACTCGGATCGGCAGCCGAATGTGGCGACACACTCTTCGACAATATTATTTGTTCTTGTTTGAGAAGATTGGTCAGCAACCACTTTGAGCAGTTCATTCTACACGTTATCTATATTTTATACACCGAAGACAATAAATCTACCAAGGAGTTGCGTAACTTTTCCGCAGTTACGAGATTGTATTTTAAAAATAACTTTTATATTATTAATTATAATAAATAAATAAAATTGTATGTGGCACCCTCTGTTACGAGATTTTTTTATGAAAACTCTATATTTTTAATTATTTTAAAATGGTAAAACGCGTAATTTTGATGATAGAGACCACTTTTATAAAGAACTGTAAATGCTAACAAGTAAAATTTTCATTAAGTACGACCCCACTCGAGGATATATCACGGATCACCCTCTATCTCTCCATCCCTTCCACCTTTCACCACCAAAAGTTAATAGCATCAACGCTCCTTTTATATAAGTTATCGTACCAAATTTCGTTTCTTAATCAGAATAGGGATAATGATTAAGAAACGAAATTTGGTACTGTAGGTTATGTACAAGGGACATCGATACTATTCAATTTTGACGAGTGAAGATCGAGAGGGTGGGGAGAAAAGGAGGTCCCGTGACAAATCTCGTAAGTGTTCGGACTTAACGAAGATTTTACTCGTTATTAACATTTACAATTTTTACGAAACTCATTTCTATTCTTAAAATTATGACTTTTACCATTTTATAAAAATTAATAATATAAAAAAATTTTTATGCTAAAATCTGGCAACGAATAGCGCGGCACACAATTTATTTATTAATAGCACGATTAATAATATAAAAGCTATTTTTTAAATAGAATCTCTTAACTAGCAACCAGTTGCATAACTTTTAAACATTCAGTAACCAGTTGCGTAACTTTTCCTTACGCAACTGATTACTGGATGTTTTCTTCTCGAAACATACTCTTTGAAGAGTATGTTTCGAGTATATTCCACGTTTCAAATCGCAAAATTCTTATAACTCTTCTGTTTATAGATCGTATCTCATTTCCTTTTCTTCTAAACCCTCATTTGGCTTTGGGGTAGAAAAATCATAATATCGCAGCGCAGTTTAATTATCATTCTCGTCAGAGACAAGACTCTCCCCGATAGTCATCCGCGCATTCCCGAGCTCGGGAGTTCCACTCCGAGTCGCGCACTTCATTTTTCTTCCGTCGCTCTTTCCGTTCGTCATAATTAGAGTATAGCGAAGAACGTTCGGTGCCGAGCCGTTAACGGATAGGCCTATATCAAACCGAAATCTGTATATGTTCGCGATATCGATATATCGAAAGAATCTCGGCGCGAAGCCCGATATCGATAGGAAAAGTTTGATTTAGCCCAGCCATAGTAAGAACGGGCGATAGTTTTTCGCCGTTTTTCCTACTCGGCCGCAGCCCTTTCGCTGAAATGTTTCTCCCTAAAGGTTGTCCGACCGCGGCATCTCTTACTCGGCCACGTTTCCACCTCTGG
Source organism: Centruroides sculpturatus (assembly GCF_000671375.1). Classification (NCBI taxonomy): domain Eukaryota; kingdom Metazoa; phylum Arthropoda; class Arachnida; order Scorpiones; family Buthidae; genus Centruroides; species Centruroides sculpturatus. The sequence goes on along the minus strand of NW_019387193.1, from coordinate 13,826 downwards.
CGGCGCGAACCGGGAGTTGGATTTCGGGACTCCGGACCAGTAAAGCACCAACGCGCTACACGGTCCACCGTTTTTGTAGCGAACTATATCGTTTATTGATAAATTCGTCGTTAGTTCGGTCGGAATTTTCTCAACGAAACGTTTATAAATTTACACCATAATCTAAACTTTGGCATTCAGACATTTCCGTACTTAAATCTAAATCGCCAGTCGGTAACCGCGGTTTCGCATCGACTATTTATTTTACCGTTCGATCGTTTATCATATTAATTTTCTTAAATATTAGTTTTCTTTAAAATCCGATTATTTTGACGGTAAAATTATTAATATTAAATGATTGTTTAATATAATTTTTTACATTTAGAATATTGCCGCTAAGTGGCAGCACTTAAAGCCAGACGACGAGATTAATTTTAATAAAATGGATAGGCGAGGAACAAGTTAAAATTCCAAAGAAGTAAGAATTAGTTTTTAGTTATAAAGAATTTGTGTTGTAAAGGTAAAGAAGTTTTTCGTTTGGACCACGAGAATTTGGAGGTGACAACATTGGTGTGCGAATTAAGAAAGAAGCGAGAGGACATAGTGCTAAGATAATTGGTGCAGATGCCGGAAGAAATTGGAGACCGCCGACGTTCTAAACGTAGAAACGGCGCATTTGTAGAAAGTGCAAAAAGTAAGCGAAAGGTTTTTATATTTTTATCGTAACACCATTTTATATAGTTAATGCACTACGGCAAACCCGAGTAATCGAGGTTACGTTCTTATTTGCCCGCTATATTTCGCTAGGGTGCGCGAATGTTTTTATTTTTTCTGTTTCGTTAAATTCCAGATACGTATACCGTCATGGCGGCTCATCTCTGATTCCAGCAAACAAAAGAAAGGAAACAGTGGGGACGCACGTTCTAACCTAACCTAACCTAGTCTAATAAATAACCATAATTATTACCAACCAAATTAGAATAGGTTAGGTTAGGTTTGAACGTGCGTCCCCACTGTTTCCTTTCTTCTCTTTGCTGGAATCAGAGATGAGCTGCCACGACGGTATACGTATCTGGAATTTAACCTTCTGTTTTTTGTATCGCTTCTCCGCCCGCTTTTCCGGTCGATTTTTACAAAGGAGTCTCCGCTGGATCGCATTCTTCGTCGACATCTATAAACGCGTGATTCGTGGCGGCAGTCGTCGCGGGGTCCGTTGGCTCCTTTCGGGTCGCGTGTACGCCGTTTCTAGAGCGAATTTTGTTAATTGTTTTTTTCTCTCAATTTGTCGAATTTCTTATCTATTTTTTAATGGATGGGCATTCGGCGCCGAATTGTAAAAATTCGGCGGCCAAAGGTGTAAGATCGTTCCGTTTTCCCGCCGGCATTTCCGGGAAAGTGATGATTTATGAGTTAATGTAAGTAATAAGTTATTAATAATTATATACGGAAGAACCAGTTTATTAGAATTGAATGATGATAACTTTTCGTTGTAAATTATTGAAGAAATGCCCCTTAAAGATTATATTTCCCGAGGTGACATAGTGTACTCGACTTTCTTATTTCGTATTAGGAAAATAAGAAAAAATACGAACCGCTTACATTTTAGAAACTTTTTAACAAATGTTTTTAGGACATTAATTAAACGTCGCTTTTTCGGATTTAAAAAAGTATTTATCGCTGGAACTACGTATCGCCGTAAGAAATATTCACTAATCGATTATTTTTCAAAAACAACTTAATAATTTAATTAATATAAATCTCGTTTATTTATTATTGCGAAGATTTCTGCCGCGTGAGATTTGTAAGATTACGTATAATAAACGATTACTTGCTTAATTAAATAAGAAAAAGTCGACTAAAATTGAGTGCATATTTTATAATTATTATTGCATTTATAAATTCATATTTTGATACAAATAATGCTATTTGCTGCGTGTACTTTCTTTCGGTGTAAACGTGTTGCATTTTCTGAAGTAACGGTTTTAGTGAAATTGAAAAATACGGTATCGGGTTACTAAAAGAGATTTCTTTTAAATATTTTATGTTGTTCGATAAAAACAAAAATCCAGTATATAAACTGCTTTAATATTAATATTTAACGCTTATTCTAAAATGTTGGCAGTATGCGTCGTTAAAGTTGTTTTAATTAAACTCGTTTAAATTACAACGTCGAAACGTGGTCCTCGGATCGGAAACCTTTAAACTTTAGATTTAGGTTTCCGACAGGTTGTATAACAACATTATGTAACTTATTAAACAGAATAAATGTTATAATATATTTATATAATATGAATAATATGTGTTTAATATGGACTGAAAAAACGCTTTAAATTTAAAATAAAATATAGTAATTAAAATTAAAACTTTTGGTCATTTAAATTAATATTTCGTAATAATTGCGAGTAATGTAACGGTACAAATTGCGTTTTCTAATGAATAACTGTTGCTTAATAATCATTTTATTATAAAATAAATAAATGAAGATGATATTTCTATTTGTTGGTATCGTCTACTGTTTAATAAATTTTTATAAATATATTTGTTTGATTCCGTATAAAAATAATTAAATTTACTTTATATGCGTAACTTCCCTCATTTAAGAGCTTTCCTCTTATCTCTTGCAAATACTTTTGAATGGTTTACTTTACATATTATGTAAAGTTTGTGAGAATGGTTTTCTTTTCTCTTCATGTAATTTTAATTTATAAAAATGTTCGCTCCCAATTCTTATTTGCAGTTTGTGTAATGCAAAAATGCACGTAAATATAGAACATTAAATATATTTTTATTTTAACAAGTATCTCCAAATTTCTTCTCTAAGTTTGCGTTTTATGTTGAAATCTAATTTTAATCTAAGCTTTTTATCTAAGCTTTTTATGTTGAAATCTATTTAGTTAATGCCTTTATGTGTCGGAGTTAACCTCTAAATAAAGAGACAATTTGAAATTATAAAAGGTATTCCGCGGCTCGAACTCGAAGGAACGTGCAGTTTGCCGCGCATACGCGGCGTGAAATCTATATCGTGACCGCTTCTCGATACTTTTCCTTTCCCGGCCGTTACAGTATGTATACGTAACGAGGAAAGTATTAGAATCGTGTCAAATTTGACTCTCTGGATATTTCGCAAATCTCCACGTTTTGAGACCCCCGAACCCAAAAACTCAAACAAAGGCAAAGAAAAAATCCCCGAGTGTGTGTGTTGGAATTTAATTCGTTTCGCATCTCGGGACGAGTAAAGATGAAGAAACGAGATTTGGAACGGTACTTGTTTATAAGAGACATCGATACCATTAAATTTTGGTGGTTAAAGGTCGAGAGGTGGCGAGATAGGGGTATCACGCGTCGTATCTCGCGAGGAATCGGACTTAGTGACAATTTTATTCGTTATTAACATTTGTATGGTCCCATTATTATTTAAATGCGCAAATAATCCTTGGGACTATATGCTTTACGTAATGTTTCGTTATGTTCACCATCTTACTTTCCTTTATCGTTCCTCTGTTTTGATGCACGAGAAATTCGTATTGCTTTTCTAATTCCGATTATTTACGTATCCTTACTATTCAATTCAATTCAAATGTTTATTAACATAAAAAGGCAGTAGTCTGTTACGAAGGGGGTGTTTTTACAATTTCTTAGCTTTACATAAATCAAGTTTTCGATGAATTTTAGTATTAAATGTCTGTCTAATTTAATGATTGAATAAGGCTAATTAACAATATACTTATTACTCAAAAATAGTTTTTAACATATTATATAAATTGTAAATGTCATTGATATTTATTTAATCCAATTTACTGTACATAACAATTTCCATCTTTTGATTATATTCATAATTCTGACTAATATTTACATCTTGTTTGTTCTTCTCCATAAATTAAATGAAATTTTGACAATTTTATACCACATTCAGAGCATCCAGATCGATCATAATCTATATATTTATTTTCGATGTTTAGACCTTTTTGATTAAGTCGTAATTTGAATGAACAAAACAGATTTTTTTACATTAAATGGGAGATTTAGAAGCATGTAATTATTGATAAATGGGCGATTAAAAATAACATTATACTGTAAATTATTTTTTGTATATTTTCATTATCCTGGATTATCGAGTATTCCATATCTTTGTATACCAATTGATTAATCCGTTGTTCATTATTAATAAGGTAATCAACACCAACACCAGTTCTACAGAAAAGCCATATACATTGAATATCCCTGATAATTGTGTAATCAGTTTCGTTTCGTGTTAATGTTTTTAGATTTATTGTACAATAAAACATTAGTTTAGTTGACAAATCTTCTGCATTTTAATCGTTTTTTTAGGCATATCTATTTTGGTTAAAAGATATGCCTATTGGCATATCTTTTAACCAAAATAGTATTCAATTTAAATGTATTAAGTTCTAGCCGCGGAGCATTTCCTGGAGTATCATATTCTAAGTTGCTACAAAACAAATTAAATAAACATAATGCAAGCTATTGCTTAATTAACATAATTGGTCAATTATACGGTAACTACAACGTATCCTTACTGGTTTTGACACATTTTTTTCGGATAACGATTTCATTTGAAAAATAATTAACGGAAGCGTGTCATCCTGCGAAAATGTTCAAAAATATAAAGTACAGTTCTAGTAGCGTAGAAATGAACAGTATAATTACGCCAGAAGCGCGGATTATCGCTTGTTTGCTGGAATTCGTGCGTGTCTGCGCAGATTTCCCATACACTCGAAACAAATCGATTCTAAAAGACATTAGGTTTATTTTACCGATTGATGGCGGCATCTGTGGACAAATTTTGAAACTAAATATTTTTACTCGCGATACCGATTCTGAAGAGAATACTTTCCGTTGTATAAAATTCATAATATTTTCGTGGAATTAATAATTTTTAAATTTAAATTCAAATTTTCTCTCTATTATTTTTATCCGCCATCCGTCCTTAGGCCTAACCCTCGAGTTTTGTTCAAACCTAATATCGGTGAAGGAATAGAAGTGTGGTCAAAGTGTCGTAGTGTTTCGTTTAACAATCCCGTTCGAACTATCTTAATTAATTAAACATGGCCTGGAGTTTTCTTCCAAGACTTCTTACTACTCGTAAAATGTTTAAAATGTTCAAGAATCGGTTGCGAACGAGCTATGTTTTCGGACCAAGAACACTTTAATTTTTAGGTGTGTCTGATATGCCTCTACAGAAAAGATAGAGAACCCGCGACTTTTCTGAACAGTAGTTGTGGTCTTCCCCTTATTTGTCTATAACGGCGGTTCCCAGATATTAGGTCGCGATACCTAATAATATTCGTCCGTTTTTCTCACGGGATGGCGATTCCCGATTAAAAAAAATCGAATGCAGTAAATTTTGTAGAGTGATAATACCGACAACGTCGATGGTTCCGTATTTGTTTCGCATTAGGAAAATAAAACAGATAACGATCGTCACTTCTTTGGAGAATGTTTTTAGTAATCCTAATTAATTTACAGCATCTGGATTATACAATCGAAGAAAAATACAGGCGAGATGGAAGTTGATTAACGTGATTAAGAATCACGCCATCCGAGTCAGAATCGCAACGACGATATCGTAATGTACTGTACAGTACANTAATTAATATATAATTATATGTACAGTACCTAATTTATATATAATTTATATAATACTGTCCAGACGATAGAAATCTCTCCGTAGCGTGGCGCTACGGACGGCGGGAAAGTAGTTGGGCTTCCCGATGACGTTTGAGGTGTTTATAGGGAACTTTTACTATTTTTTACGGATACCGGTAGCAATTTTTTCGTAGTTTTATAGGAATCGTAACTATAGGGACCGTAATTATAGGGGGGTCGACTGTATTTTCATTATCCTGGATTATCGAGTATTCCATAGCTTTGTATACCAATTGATTAATCTGTTGTTCATTATTAATAAGGTAATCAAACACCAGTTCTACAGAAAAGCCATATACATTGAATATCCCTGATAATTGTGTAATCAGTTTCGTTTCGTGTTAGTGTTTTTAGATTTATTGTACAATAAATACATTAGTTTAGTTGACAAATCTTCTGCATTTTAATCGTTTTTTTAGCCTATTGACATATCTTTTAACCAAAGTAGTATTCAATTTAAATGTATTAAGTTCTAGCCGCGGAGCATTTCCTGGAGTATCATATTCTAAATCGTCACAAAACAAATTAAATAAACATAATGCAAGCTATAGCTTAATTAACATAATTGGTCAATTATACGGTAACTACAACGTATCCTTACTGGTTTTGACACATTTTTTTCGGATAACGATGTCATTTGAAAAATAATTAACGGAAGCGTGTCATCCTGCGAAAATGTTAAAAAATACAAAGTACAGTTCTAGTAGCGTAGAAATGAACAGTATAATTACGCCAGAAGCGCGGATTATCGCTTGTTTGCTGGAATTCGTGCGAGTCTGCGCGGATTTCCTATACACTCGAAACAAATCGACTTTAAGACATTAGGTTTATTTTACCGATTGATGGCGGCATCTGTGGACAAATTTTGAAACTAAATATATTTACTCGCGATACCGATTCTGAAGAGAATACTTTCCGTTGTATAAAATTCATAATATTTTCGTGGAATTAATAATTTTTAAATTTAAATTCAAATTTTCTCTCTATTATTTTTATCCGCCATCCGTCCTTAGGCCTAACCCTCGAGTTTTGATCAAACCTAATATCGGTGAAGGAATAGAAGTGTGGTCAAAGTGTCGTAGTGTTTCGTTTAACAATCCCGTTCGAACTATCTTAATTAATTAAACATGGCCTGGAGTTTTCTTCCAAGACTTCTTACTACTCGTAAAATGTTTAAAATGTTCAAGAATCGGTTGCGAACGAGCTATGTTTTCGGACCAAGAACACTTTAATTTTTAGGTGTGTCTGATATGCCTCTACAGAAAAGATAGAGAACCCGCGACTTTTCTGAACAGTAGTTGTGGTCTTCCCCTTATTTGTCTATAACGGCGGTTCCCAGATATTAGGTCGCGATACCTAATAATATTCGTCCGTTTTTCTCACGGGATGGCGATTCCCGATTAAAAAAAATCGAATGCAGTAAATTTTGTAGAGTGATAATACCGACAACGTCGATGGTTCCGTATTTGTTTCGCATTAGGAAAATAAAACAGATAACGATCGTCACTTCTTTGGAGAATGTTTTTAGTAATCCTAATTAATTTACAGCATCTGGATTATACAATCGAAGAAAAATACAGGCGAGATGGAAGTTGATTAACGTGATTAAGAATCACGCCATCCGAGTCAGAATCGCAACGACGATATCGTAATGTACTGTACAGTACAATTCTTCGGTTTCTTTCATTTCTATTTACGTTTTCGTTTACACCTTATTTGGATTTTTACAAAAGAATTTGTATATTTTATTCTGGTAAAAGTTTCTGGTAAAAGGTTTAGTGCGCAACACTCGGCGCATAACCGATGACATACTTCCGTTCGGTTTTGTTTAGAAAAGTCGACAGAGGCTTTACTTTTCTCCGTTTTACCGCAGCCTCCTTCGACGCGGAGACCGATAAAATTGAGATGATTAGAACTAAACCAGAATTATCTTGGACCAATCGTAATTTATCATTTATATTGTTTAAGTTAAAAATATCCGAGTAGACATTATCCTCGATAGGTATGTAAAGACATCCGTGGCCGGTTGTATTTTGTGACATTAGAAAAGACTTTGCCGGTACCGAAATACAGTTTTGAAAGCGTAGCGAAGCGAAACTCTAGTCGTAAAATTGTGAAAAATCAGAATACGTGCGGTTAATTAATTGGAAAAGAAGACATAACGGAAACTATTATAATCTTATAGGCCTAAAAGAAGATTCCGAATTTTCGACATTTGGGTCAACACAACAGCGACGTGCCGGCACAGTGACCGTTTGATGCCAGCGATGTCGAGCACACTTTATTGAAACTTTTATTATCCCTCTCCCCTCGTCTCCAGTGACGTGCCGTCATTGGAAGCGGTGGAAGCGCCGCTTCCCTCGTATTTTCTAAAAAATAAATACATATTGCGCGATTATTTTTATATTTTAACGTATTTTGGATTAATTATAACCGCATTATGTATCTTATTACAAATTTCCATACTACACGTAAAAAAAAAAATAAGATCGCTGTTGTATATTCGAATGTCGGTGTTGGAATAGAAACGCCGTATGGTGGAAACCGGGTCGGCTTCCGAGCAGCCAGATTATACGCATTCGCGCACGCGCTTTACAGAGCACGAACCTCACCCGGTTTAGACGGTGGAAGCTACACACGTATAACGCTTCCAACGATTCTATCCAGGACCGATTCTGGGCTGTTAGCCGCCCGTCCGCTAGATATTTGGCCGCCCTCACCCGATTACGCGAATCGCGAGTAGATTTATAACTTAAACCGACCGATAGGAGTTTACTGGTTTTTTACGATAGTTCCGCATAGTTGACGGGAGTTTAAAAAATCCATTAAAATATTTGATATTTTTATTCCGTTCTCCGATTTTATATTACTTACGAATTTCGATGTTAAACCGGCGATATTACGATTTCGTACGTTTCATCTTTAAGGGGATGTTTTTTCTAAAAACGTGTACAATTCTTGTATAAAGTTAAAAAAATTAACCGTTACTTCGATAGCGTCATTTACAACTAAATTTAATGAATGAGAGAGATGCACGAGGTACAGAAAAAGCTCTAGAATTTATTTCCTCAAATTTATGTATCCGTTGTCATAAGAATTTGTCTTTCCACTTTTTTCCCCAGACTACAAATGTTCGAGTACAAAGTAACCGGTTTCGACTTATCTCTACTTAAGAAGTAGCTAAATAATTAAGCGATTAAGGAATTAGGGACGTAAATAAAACCCTGCCGAAAGAGCCGAAATTTTACTTAACAGCTTAACCCAGGGGTGGCCAAACCGTGGCGCATGCGCCAAACTTGGCGCATTGGACGATTACAAGTGGCGCTTTAGTCAGTTCTGAGCAACATTGCCAGATTTGGCTTCTTTGCAATTAAGAATATTACATAGAAAATTAATTTTTTATAGTCTGTCTTGGCAAGTTCATTTGTTGCACAATTCGTTGCAATCAACTTTACAGATAAAATGAGTGTTCTCCACATAGTAAATTACAGTGTATGCATGTATGTTTATTTTCGATCAGTGCATAGGCGTCTAAATGACAGTGCTACCGTCCGGACAGTCCACGAGTCGGTTGGACTGCTACA